>NW_010171094.1:0-18236 GCF_000695765.1 Mesitornis unicolor | reverse complement strand
GGAAAGAGGAAGAGGTTACCTTCCATGTTTTTTTAAGCTGGCAAGAGAAGGCCCAAGGGCATCAGCTCTCCCTTTTTAAGGGCTCCACCTGATAAGCATCTTGCAATAAACTGAAATCCAGCAAAACAAAATAAAAGCCCCAAAAAGACAGGTGAACAGAACAAGTCCCTGAATAGTTGGAATGGCAGCTTGTTATGCTGGGACCAACAGGGAGCAGGTTGAAGAAAAATGCTTCCTTTGTTCAGGCCATGAGGAAGATTTTTGTTTAAGGAATTTTTCAATAAATAATGCTTAAAAAAACTAATGGCAGCATCTCTCTCTGTGATGAGGAACAGTCGCAGTACCACAGGCAGTTACCAAAGAAAGGTCAAAAAGTGTCATGAACACTAAAATGTAAATCAATTCTGCTGAACAAAATGTACATGCTTTTATCAATAGGTTTAAGGAGGGTAAACACTGCATTACATCCACATGAAACACAGCTAACACAGCTGCATACTGTGTAGTAACGTATTTGCTATTCTGAGCACCTATGTGGCCTAAGCCAGAGGTTAAGCACACGAGGAAAGCAAAGCATTCATTATTTACAGCAGCTATGGGGTTGTGCATGGAAAATAGAGACAGCCCTTGATAGAAGAATTTGCGCTCTGTGCCTGACAGGCTACAAGAAGAGGCTGTGTAAAGGCTGTCCACACCCTGCCTGTGATATGGACATCTGTAACCATTACTGGTTTCTTTGTTGCTCTCACACAGCATCGTCCACCAGCAATATTTCTCCACAGCTAAACACAGACTCTGTCCTGTGCTGACAGACACCAGCTCATCTCAATTATTCAGAGTTTCATCACCACTCAAATGGACCACAACAGCCCAATCTACCTAAGCACAAAGTTCCAGGTAATTAAGGAAATCCCAGCTATTTTATAATCCTGCAGCACTTCTCCACCTGCCCTCTGTTTTCTAGGCTGGCTTCTTGCAGCGGTTCTACTGCTGGCTTATCTTTGGCTCTTTTCTCCATGGTGGTTTAGCAGTCTGAGCTGGGAATTGCCCACCTGCATCCTGCTAACAAGCCTCCCTCTTCTGCCAGGACTCTGGAGACTGCGTGGCCCCCTCGGGACATGTGTGACCAGTGCCCAGAGTCACTCTGCTTCTAAAGCTGTTGTGCTGACGGATCTTACTTATGCATCCTAAAAATCAAACTGATCTGTGGATTAGGTGTCATGGGGAAATGATGCACCAGCAGGGACCTTGAGAGCCTTCACCTCACTGACAGCAAGCGACACAGGTCTGCTGACAGCATCGTTCAGCTGTGTATACCTGGTCTCATCAGAGTTTGCCAAGAGCTGGAATGGCTGAAGCCCTCCAGGAAATCAAATAGGTTGAGGTGGGAGAAGCCAGCAGCCACCCTCACACAACAGAGGTACAGGCTACGTGAAAGGGTGAAGACTACCTCAGGCATTGGGATGAAACGTTGTTCAGACAAACATGCTTTGATGCCGCTGTGGTTTCCATCCCTGACAGCAGGGCACAACTCCATCAGGACAGCAGATCCTGAGGACCAGCTCCCACCTGTGGCACAAACTCTTCTAGAAAGGCCTCTCACAGACCATTGCTACCTTCTCTGCTAGCAACTCGGGGTTGGTTTTTTTTTTAAGACTTGTCTCATGAATTTATGAAACTGAGTTTATAACAAATCAAGCCTGAATTACACATAAAGCACTACATAAACAAGATGTTTTGGAGGCTTCTTCAATGGAGAAAGTATGAGGACAAGGTACACTGCAGGCAGGTGCACCATTAGATGCACTAGAAGGCTGCAACATGGAAAAGCAAATGCTACCACTTAGAGATAAGACTGTCATCTTTTAAGACCCAGAGAAATAATTCCTGTGAACATACTTCAACATGCTTTTTTCCCCTTATATTAAGATATTATAGAGCCTTAATTATAGGCCTAGATTTTAGGAAGAGATTGAGAAGGCAGAAAAGCAGGAGGCCACCTATAGAAGGCCAACAAGAGACTGAAAAGAGGTATTACTACTGGTAACTAAAAAGAGGTAGAACTACTAGTAACTGGTTAATTAAGCAAAGAACATTTAAGCTGAAAGTCTCCTTAATGACAAGTTCCAGTGGGCTTTGCGATAACTTCCCAAAGGAAGAGAAAACTAATCCTGATCTATTCTGAATTGGTGGCAGATGGAAGAAATCTTTTTATTTTTTAATGCTGACAGTGGAAACCAGCACATCTCAGTATCTAACTTTTCATACTACACCACCAGACACATGGCTTTTCTCTCTTCTCTTTAACATTGAGTCACATCTTATTTCTGAAGCTCTGCCATTTTAAAAATATTTTTCACATTTTATGAGAAGACAAAGAGAAAGGCTCCCTCAGACAAAAATCTCAGCTTTAAGTATCAGACACTACACCAACACTTGAAAACTAGCATCAGGATCTACCTGTAATCCATAGGAAACTCTCCAACAAGGTCCTAGAAAACAGGAGGGGAGTGGAAAAATGTGAAGTTATTGACTATGATCAGTAACACAGAACTACTCTAAACCCTATTCTAGCAACAAGCCTCCTTGAGGACTTCTCCCCTGAGGGATTCTCCCCTGCACAACTTTTCCTCACCTTCTCTGCTTAAGTCACCACTTAAAAAAAAAAAAAAAACAAAACCCATATCTTTCGTTGTGGCTCATTATCCTCAACTGGCTCAAGCAGGGCTTCTCCCCAAGTTAGCTTCAACTTGTCAGCCTGCACTTTCTTGCTAGTTATCTTCTTACGAATAAATACGGCTGCAGTCCAGACGTCTGTCACAACACGCTTTTAAGTTCTACTTCTATGAAGCAGCTTCCTTTTAGAGAAACTAGAAGCGTGTCCATTGGTTTACACAGTCCCTGTCCTAGAATATTTGTTATTTTACCCATGACATCTGCAAACAGATGAAAGCATCAAGGGCTGTTGGTATTAATACTGGAGGCCTTTCTTAGAAGAAAAATAGATTGCTAAGGACTCCAGAACTATTCATGCTTTACTAGTGCTTTGCAAGGGTAGCATGAAGGAGAAAAAGCAGGCATCCCATCAGGGATAAAGAGCTGAAGGAACAACTCAGAGCCATGTAAGGCAGTTAGCAGGTCAAAAACTGAGCAAAGATGACAGAAAAACAGATGGAGCTGAAAAGAAAAAAAGGTGGTACAGAGGAACTTCAAATTGAATAGCAAACTAATCAATTGAAGGAAAAAGTAAACAACTGCTGTCAAGACTCAGGAGGCAGGAATTTAATTTACTTCTGAAGACTAGTATTAAAAACAGCCTCAAAGCAATCGGTTTTTAATATTGAGTTCATAGCCAAAAGCACAGTTGTATAAATCAACTGATGAGAATTGCCTTGCTCATTTTGTTTAAAAGAATAAATGTTAATCATATCCTAAGAGAGACTCAAAAGTTCTTTGCTACAGCCAGCATAAAATAATGCTGAGTGGTTTTTAAAGGAATGTTTGAGACACTCCCTCAAACCTTTCCTCATTTTTCATTAATATTCACGTTAGTGGCAGCTCCCAATCAAAAGGATATTCTCCAAGTTCTCACTTCCATTGAAAACAAGAGGGCAAACAAGTTTCTTGCTGAAAAAATGGTTACCAAGGTAATTTGTAAGGATATTGGCTTAGATGCCCCAGTTCCACTAATGATACATGAATATCACAAGTCACAGGAGTATTACCAAAAAAACATACCATATCGATGGCTTTTGATACAACAGACTTTGATCTTTTGGTGATTCTTCCAAATTCTATCTGCTGAAATTACATCATTTGTGAGAAGCATTAGGTTTGTATTAGTATATGTATATAGTCATACTGCCAAAGACAATGCTCAGAAACTTCAAATGCCCCAAACTAGAGAGTAAATAACAACAAATCAGCATAAAATTAAATCTCCTCAGCCTTTGGAACCCTAATTACCAGTTTAAGGCAAAGAGAAAGCTGGCAATACCAATAGAATAACTGAGATGAAATTAATGACACCAATGCACCAAAGCCTCATTTCCAGAATTACACCCTGCTCTTTCAGGAGACACAAAAGGGCAGTGAAAATCACTGCCACTAACGGAAACAGCAAAGGTGACTGGAGCCCCTAAAGTGAAACCCTAAGAGAAATCATTTTGTAGAGAAGATGAGTCTGTACGTCACCAACCTGTACGTTTTTCAGAAGGTATGAGCCTGAAGACAGCACAGGAACATGACTTTTCCTCACCTGTCCAGTAAATGCTGACAGCTTCTCCTTTTCCCTTGATAACCTGGTCCCAGCTTCAGCAGACCCCCACACTGTGCAGCCAGGCAGCGAGCAACCTGAGGAAGCTGAATCCAGATTCACATCCCCAGCTAGGGCAGGGCAACAGAGACTGTGACTATACGTGCCTACCTCCCTTTTCCTCCCACTGGCACCACACACCATTACCAAATATCCAGCAGCACCCCTTTCTTCTCCCCACCCCTCCCACCCTGCGAGGCCAAGAGGCTGTGGTCAGCACCATGGTCCTCGGCAAGAAGGAGGATGCCTTGTCTCCTTCAGCTCCTGGAAACGCAGCAGCAGCTTCAGCCCCAGCTTCCTGACATCAGGACAGAGTGTGCTAGGAAGCAGCAGAACTAAGCAGGGAAATACAAAGTCGTGCTGTATGTGGTGCAGCCACATCACCAAAGGATGGCCATGCTCTGGGTTCCTTTTGTTAAGAGGAGGCTGATGCCTGGCACTGATGAACACCACCTGGCAGAAATGACCAGCTGCAGCAAGGAAGCTGGCCAGCAGTGTCAAGTTACTGAGGTCAGGGTTCACTGAACATAATTTGGATAGAATCCTTTTAATAGCCAGTCCTGTGAACTTTAGTTGTCCACAAAGGCAGTGTAGTATTGAAAATTGCTCAAGTTTCATCAATGTCCTGAAGATGGTCACTAGATGCTCTCAGAAAGAACAAGGCAAACTCATAGCACAACAGACATCTTAAAATAACAGATTTACGGATTCATTTGCATTCTTACGACACCAAGTTTCTTCTGAGCATCAAAATACTATGCTGTTCAAAGACACTGGGGACACACAGCAAAGAGCAGTTGTTCTGCCTCGTAAAGGCAAGACAGGGATGCCATTGTGACAGACCAACTGGATGGAGATGCCCACTGACTCATGAGATTCCAGGGCTTGCCACTAAAGGCAGACTGACAACCTGCATGTCTGTCATACAGACTGGAGATACAGATGTAAAAAATAAGCATGTCAAGCACACTGGGAAAAAAAATAACCCACACAAAAAGTACTAAGCTGGTAATAATTCTCCCAGAAAAATGAAACCATTTCCTAAATTGTTGCTAAGAATTAACACACTGTAAATAATGTGGAACTTAACCCAAAATCCAGCTGCAGGTCCAACATGTGGGACACTTCACTCCCCGTAATGTTCACACCAGCTTCAACCCTGCCAGCCCCTTGGGGCCCCTGGCTTGGCCTGGGAGCTGCCCTGTCCCAGCTCTGCTCACTGCCTATTGGTACAGTGGGACAGGGCTGGTGGGGCAGGTCCCTGTTCCACTGCCAGCCCTTGTGGCACCAGGACAGCCCAAACGCTGAAGTCTCCTATGCAGAAATGAGAAATTTGAAAGCCCCTCCCATTTTTTTTTAAATAGTTGAAAAATATTGGCTCCGTTGTTTTCTATGCCTCTCAACGAAGCATGACGTTACATAGGAAAAAAATAAATCTTTTCAGCTGGGAAGCCTGCATAGCTTTTGGAAAAAGCCTTAATGATTTGGACCACACAGACAAAAAAATAAAACCAAACGCTCAGGTTCCTTGACTTAGTGCTCTGGCCTTCCATTTGTGAATCTGACCCCAGCTTATTAAAAATGGTGAAAGATTTCACATAGATTTCCACTGCAGAGAGACCATATAATAACTAATGTGTCCATCCACTTGCCTATCTAACAACGTGCTTTTGAGTTTTGTTGATTTCTTTCCATGATTTAACATTCACGTTCAAGGCCAGGCTGGACAGGGCTTTGGGCAACCTGGTGTAGTGGGAGGTGTCCCTGCCCATGGCAGGGGGTTGGACTGGATGAGCTTGAAGGTCCCTTCCAACCCAAATCATTCTGTGATTCTATGATTTCCTCCCTTTTATATGAAATTTTACCATGATATGCAAAACTGGAAACATGCTGTACAATCAGTTTCACAGTGCGCTGTGCTTTGTGTACAAAAGACAAGCAGCATTACTGCCTCACTGTTTGTATGTAGCCCTGTACTGGCCTTTTTACACCAAAGAAAATGAGAAGTTAAGATTTTGGATGCACTCCTAGCAGAAGGCAAGGGGTTAAACAGCTGGACATGGCAGCTCACCCAGCCATTTGCCTCTCACCGCTCTGCCCCTCTGCAGCGGAGAGGCTCTTTGGCATCTCTTGTTTGCAAAGGCACAAGTTCAACAGCAGCCTCAGACAAGTCAACATTTGCCAGTGAGAAATCCAGCCAAGGGCAACCTCCAACAAGACCTGACAATCAGCTCCCTGCTTCCAGCTCCCTCACCCAGCCCGCTCCGAGAACAGAAATCATTTTCTGGGAAAAAGCAGCCACATTACAGGACATATCAGCCATCCCTCAACAACCCACCGCCTCAGCAAGAAGCTGCTAGCAGGACCAGTCCATCAGCCAGCTCCTCAGTGCAAATCACACTCCAGCCCTCAGAAATTTTCAGGAGCTTTTACGGGGCTGAAGCTCTCTCGTCACAGGTGGCTGAGAACTAAAAGCCCAAAAGAGATGCAATTCTGTACCAACTTGTAAGGTGCTGCGTACCGTGGAGCCTGCCAAGCCCTGCACACACAGACACAGAGCATCTCATTGCGATGACAGGGACTCCTCATGACTCCTTCCACAGTGGAAATGAAAAGTGAATAGGAATTAAATAGATGGTTTTAAAATAATTGTTTGAGCAAATATAATCTAAACTCTAAATTGCTGCACCAGCTCTCACAAGGGCTTGGGAGGAGAGCGCTGGGGAGAAGAGCCTGTGGTCTGTTGGATGGTACTGGTCTGTGGGGCTTTTCAGTTAAGTTTATGTAAACTGTGCAATAACTAATCTATCCAACCACGAGGTCTTATTTATGTCTTCCCTTTGCACTTCTATTACCATTTGTCAGTCCCACTTATCATGGTGTCTTCATCCAGATAAGACCAAGGACACTTTGGAGAGCACAGCTTTCTGTGAACTGGAACCCTGAGAACCATCAGGCTCTCCACCACAAAACCTATTAATAACACAGGAACTTATTCTCATACTACAATATGATTTTTTTCTGTTCCCCGACCCTCCCATCTCGTTGTCTTTGTGCAATAAAGAATAGCTTTGCTAAAGGCAGAAGATCAAAGAGAGACCAGCGTTGCACTTTAGAGACAACATTCTTCAATGGCAAATAAATCAAAACCCATTCTCCTTGTGGGGGGCTTACAAATGTGGAAATATTTTATAATGCAAAAGGAGGACTTACTTTCAGTTTCTTTGGACTGATCCATCTTGCCAAGCTTTTCCATCAGGGAAACCAGACAGCCATAAATCAATCATGCTATCTTTCTGACGAGTTACAAGTTGTCTTTTATTGCCCACACAACATATGTGTTTAACATATGTTACAGCTAAAATGTCTGAGTCATTTTATAAGTACGCCATACATTAAAGATTTCCCTCAAACTGGCTGACAAAAATATTGCAAAAGGGTGATTTTTCATAATAATCAAACAAAACAACTTCCAGGGCTGCAGTGCACGTCCTGTGCTGATACTGGTACCTAAGAGGTCTGAAATGCCTCAGAGCCATCTAAAGATTAATGTTTCCATTTTTTATGTTCAGTTGGAGAGAGGCACAGAATCCCCAATCAGAAGCATCTCTCTTAAAAACAGAGCCAAAAACCAATTTAAGTGTTTGTGTTTTCTGAAAAGTTGACAGGCTCTCAGCCAGTCAACCACTGCAAGCTTCCAGTTGCTGGTGGAAGGGATGAAAAGGTACTGGTGATACACCAACAGCACTGCTGGCACTTATGCAAAAGCTGCCTCCCCTTATTACATAACTACTCATCATTTGACACATTTATTGGAAATTTCCTTAAATTTGAAGCCAAGGCATGTTTACAGTTATGGTTGTCTCCTGTTTCTCCCAGAAACATATTTCCTATCTGATTATGAAACGTCAAGTACCAAACAGAAACTCAAGATGTGGTTCATAGAATCATCATAGAATCATAGAATACCAGGTTGGAAGGGACCACAAGGATCATCTAGTCCAACCTTTCAAGGTAAAAGTATAGTTTACATGAGATGATTCAGCACCCTGTCAAGCTGACTCTTAAAACTGACCAGTGTAGGGGAATTTACCACTTCCCCTGGGAGATTGTTCCAGTGTCTGATTGATCTCATGGTTAAAAGATTTCTTCTGGAGTTCGGTCGGAATCTCTCCAGAAGCAACTTGTGTCCATTACCCCTCGTCTTTTCCATGTGGCTCCTTGTGAAAAGGAAGTTTCCATCTTCTTGGTAGCCACCCTTTATGTACTGGTACATGGTGACAAGGTTTCTGATACTTATTGAAAGAAAAGCATAGCCACAAGCTGTAACTGAAGCAGTAACAAAGGCAATGTAAAGACCAGCCAGAAGAGCACACTGGTATGCCCAGAACCACAATCTGGCACAGGACAGCCCTTTTCAGTTTTAAAGAGATGCAGGAGCAACCTGTAGCAGTTTCATAACTAAACACACCCGTGCGGTTTTACCTAGTATGAGGCACTGCACATGGAGTAGCAATGTTAGTACTTGCTTTTTATATGAATGTTTTTCAGCCAAAACTCTCCAAGTACTCTCTCCTGTCAGATAAACTATTTCAGAGCACTGGACCAGGCTGCCCAGAGAGGTTGTGGAGTCTCCTCCTCTGGAGACATTCAAAACCAGCCTGGACGAGTTCCTGTGTGACCTGGTCTAGGTGATCTTGCTCTGGCAGGGGGGTTGGACTGGATGATCTTTCAAGGTCCCTTCCAACTCCTAATATTCTGTTATTTTGTGATTCAACAAGTCATCCCACTTTTTCCTTACTACAGCAATAAGGAAGATTCCCCCTTTTGGAATTGAGTAGCCTTCTGGAGCACTCACATCCACCTCTTTCCCAGAAAAGTAAAGTATGGGAAAGACCTTTTTATTATTTGTTGGGTTGTGGGATTTTTTTTTCTTATTTAAACATTTCATGCCACCGTAACTCAGTGCCAGGTGTACTGTTTCTGGTATCTACCTCTGGGCAGCTTAGAGCAGTGACTGTCCATGAGCCAAAACGGTTTTAATCTTCAAGAATCGCTGGAGAGAGGCATGTTAATGTTGGCCTGTTTCACTGAGAGTGACACACTGTAACTAGAGAGCCACAACGGATGGACTCAAGGCAGGCAGAATCAAATCAAGTAATTATTTTAAGTGCATTGTTCAAAAGTTGAAAACTCCACAGAAGAAAGTGTGATTGGCGTAGGCTCTGAACTTAACTCTGAAGCAGGAGTTGGAAGCAGCATCTCCCCACATCTGGGAGTCAGTGTCAGGAAGCCCAATGAAAGACCTCTGAGGGATACCAGGCTGGACCACAGACCCTCGTAGGTTCAAACTCTCACGGCACAGCCAAAAAAGGAGACAGACTTTGCTAAGTGACTCATGTTGCCAACCCACACTGGTTTAGCATAGGCTTCGGGTAAACCATGCAGCATGACAAGGCGCTGCAGGAGAAGCCTGAATACATGACAACTTTCAAACTGTAATGCTATTCTTAGTGGATATATGTGCGACATGTCTAAACCCAGTACTGTTAATGGCAATGGCATTTCCTGAAAAGAACAAGAAGAGGGCGAGAAGGAGGGAAGACTAAAATCAGATGTCTTCTTTCACACTGCTTAAACTGTAGGAAAACCTGTCTATTCAGAGTTGTGACAAATTTTAAATTTTACACGGCTGGAGAAAGAAAGGGTTTCCTTCTGTAACAAGAGCACAGTAATTTTAGAACCTTCAAAAAAATCCAAACCAAAACAAAACCAACTTTCCTTGTAACACATACTTCTAAATCACCCAAATTGCATACATGGAGTATTCTCATATGTGTGTATTTTTACCCACTGTAAGATCTGTAGCAACAAAACCAGCAGTAACATAAAATGTATTGTTATGTATTTTCCTGCAAAGCTGCAGAAGTTTCTTCTGTGCCTCCCTGAAGGACACAGCTGCACATCACAACTCAAAGACTATACAAATCAGAGACAAATATACACATACGTAGATATTTACTCACCAGTTTCAAACAAATGAATCCAATCACAGATCTTCATGATATGCATGTTTTGTGTGTGTCTGTTTCCCACTTGAAAACAGCTCATAATGATCTGCTGGCATCTCCCAAGAGCAACTCAGGACACGCATCACGTCAAGGATTCTCCTTTCTTTTTGAGATCTTTGCATCAGGCAAAGCTTGGTCTCTCAGAGCAGCTGACCTAAGCCCCACTGATGCCATCTGTCCTCAGATGAAGGCATGTTTTCACTGAGCAAGCAAAAAGTGTGAAGTTTTACAAACTGTACCTGCTTGAACGGCAAAAACTTTCACCAAAAATGCCTGACTGCGCCCAGCCTGAGCAGCAGAGTTTGGCAGAGGTGCATTGCTCTGCACGGCTGGAGGTGCTTTCCTCTCCCAGCCTGTAATTTGCCCTGCACACTGCCGGGAGTGGACAGCAGCTCTTCAGCTACTGAGCTAATGTTTGACAGAAGAAACCAGGGAACTAAAGGCCAGCAGAAGGCCAGCTGAAAGAGACAGCACCATCCAAAGCAATGAAATGAGTCCCACCTTCTGTGCTTATTTCACACCAAATAGCATCAGAGGGTAAAGGAAGACATCCTAGATAAACGGATGTGAGCCACATCCCATTTTGACCTCGCCAGTGGGCTTCTCTCTCTCTGGAGGTCTGCAGGAGCTCTCTGTGAGATGAAGCCACCATGTTACTCACACCCAGGGTAGCTGAGAAAGCCAGGCAGCCCACCTCAACGTCAAGAGCTAAGCTAGCAAGTATAAAAAGAGTTGAAAACTGCCGCCTGGGTGAGAGAAGAGGGGATGTTTCCAGCAATGCAAAAGAGGAACAAGAGCAGGTCTGGGAGAAAGCCATTTTGGAAATCTCTCCTGTACTGCAGACATGCCCAGGAGCCCTCTGGCCAGGGCCCAGACCTGGGCCCTACCGCGGTAGCACCTGAACAAACAGGGATCGAGGTGAGGGATCCTGCCCAAGGTCTGACATGCCAAGAGTCAGGCAGCGGGGATGGCCCAGGATAGGCAGGGAGAGAAGGAGGAGTCCACCCTGATGGGCAAAACCGGACCACAGCTGTCTCATGTTTCCTGGAGGGAAAGCACAATCCCCAAAAGTAACCCAAAAAAGAGATGCTGTTGAGAAGGATATGAAGGGACACTGAGTAGCTGCTTCTGCAAGGTAGCATCTGCTAAGGGCTAGAGAAAAAAGCACAAAAATAGCACTCAAAATAAAAAGCAGGAGTTGGTGATGAACGCCAGCCAGCCAAACCAGGGAGCTGCAGCACAGACAGTTCAGTAACTTGTGTCTAGGAAACAAGCAAAAACCCATGAGCAACACTTTCTCCTCAAAAAAGCCTTTTAGCAGAAAAGTTTCATTTCAGCAATAGTCCAGCACCAAGGTATTTGACAGACTCACTTTGGCATGCTGGTAGCCGCCTCCCATGCTAAACGTATCCACCTTCACAGAACTGAAGAGGGGATGTAATTTTAGACATTTCTATCAGGGAAAATCCCTGCAGCTGCCAAGAAACACCGGCTAGAGATCATGGTGAGTGGGGCAAGGATTTCTTATCATCCTGATGCTGCACTTGACAGAGCTTTACTCTCCATGTAGCTACTCATTCCACATTTCTGTGCGTGAAGTACATGCCAAAGACACTATTAATTCCCTCAAGTACAACAACATCTTGTCAAGATTGATCATGCAAACCAAAGGAAGATATTGGCAAAGCTGAACTTCCCATATTTGATAACTTGGGGAAATCTAATTTACTTCCATGGCGTACTCAAGAAATACAAAAATCCTTTCTCTCTTCATGTAAGGATATGCCAAATGACAATTTGAAGTGGTTTCAAATTCTGGCAGAGCTCTTAAGTGGCTATTTCAAGTTACAGCAAAGATCAGAATCGTTACAGTTAAAACCTATAATTTGGAGCCACTTTCAAGGTACTACAGCTTAAATTTTCAGTTTGAACAGCCTTAACAGTGCTCCTTTAAATACAATCAATACTTAGAAACAGTGGCAGAGAGCTGCTGGCCAGCCAGCAATGTCCTGTGTGCTGAGCTGTTCATTTACCGCACTAAAAAATTTAGGTGAATACCTTGTGAAACAGACGATCCCCAGCACAGCACAGTCTTTAACATATAACATAACTTGAAACAGTGAATAAATAAACCCAACACAAAAACAGCCATTTTAGAAGCAGAAAAATTAGCCAAGTATTTAGAGGAACATGTAATTTGTTACCCCAGTTGTGGAAAAAAAACATTTGTACTTTCAGAAGCTTCACAGAACTACCACAAAAACAGAAAGACTGACAATATTGAACTACAGTCTGTCTTACAATACAGTATACATTACCATTTCATAAAGTATGAGATTACTGATAAGCTTTTCAGACAAATGATTAGTAGCATGATGGAGGTGGAGGTAGGGAGATATGAGTGTGTTGGTGTTTGCCTCTTCAGTGCTCTCCACTCCAATCACAGCTGGGCTGGGGACCCACCCTTTGGGAACAGTCTCTCTCAGTGAAAATGCTCCTGGGACCCTGACCCTACCTAATCTCATGTATGAAAACATAGTACAGGTCTCAAGATCCAGGACCATTATATTAGTACCTACAAAGTAGGTACTTACAAACTACCAGAGAACCTAGTTAGTGCCTCACCAATTATTTCAGCAACCCCTCTGAGATGGCCTGCCTGCAAAAACTGAATTGCAAGAGATTCCAACATGGGGTCAAAACCCACAATAATACAAGATTCATCACTTGTGTCTTCACTGCACATCCATCTGATCGGTGTTCCTCACACACTCTCTGGTCCTCAGTCAATTAAGGTTTATCAACAGGGCATCAAGTCACCCTACAGCGTGGGCTAAAGTCCATGCTCATCTCTAAACTCTGTTCTTCCTGTAAATCAGTACACAGCAGTATCTAAGTAGTAGACTTTTTAGATGGGCATCCCCAGTGGGGAAAAGCAAGGAAGAACAAGCAAGTGTAAGCAACTTGCTTAAGGTTATATATCAAATATGCAAGGAGTCTGAATTTTCAACTCAGTGGCTTATTCAACTGAATGCCAATACAAAGGCATGCCAAATCTTGCTCCTTGCACCTTCATCAGCCACAAATTTGTACTAATTGATACCCATCCCATTTGTAATTCTCAAGTTAGAGGAAAAAAAAAGTATTTCAGTAATGTTCAGGTACAACTACTGGTTTCAGCTGAGAGATGAGGAGACTACAGTAAAACATACCTCAACAGCAATATTTCCAACTTGGTTTTAGATACGATGTTTTTGATAATCCAAGTTATAAGCTCATTCTTATTTTTGACACATAAGAACTTCACCTGCACTGATGCCAATCTCAACTGCAAGTTTTTATAAGCACTCCATTCATACACTTCAGATGCTCTGGTAGCCTGTGTCGTGTCTGCTAGCATTTACTACTGCAGTGGACCAACAACGAAAGGGGTACAGCAGCTTGCAGGTGTGAGGAGTAGCTACTACCAACTGTTCTATTGCACCTCCTGCACCATCTCCAGTGCTCGCCTACACTTAACTACCCAAGCTGTTAAATGCAGCTAACATACCTGTGCCTTATGGCAAGGTGTATTTCACTGCGAGAAAAAGGACAGCCAAGCAACTCCTCAAAGACACTTCTCAGAAAGTGCTCTTAATTTCACTGTTTATGTGATCTCACCCTGGAGACTGCAGTTGCACCGAAGCCGCCAGGTGCTTCTGAAGAGTGAGCAGTCTGAACAGGCCCAGCACAGGGGAGGTGATGACCTGATTACTTAAGAACCACTCAGAAAGACATGCAGTACTTTGATAATGCTTAAAGTCGCGAGGAGTTTTCAGTAGGGAATTGCTACAGCTTATGAAGATGGCCCACTTCACATGAGAAAACACAAAAGGGCATCAAGGGGTGAGTTAAACATTACTGATTGATATAAACATGAAATATCTGTTGCATTTGAGGTCACTTGAGAATGTCATTGCTATTGGGCTTCTCTGCTGCTGGAAACCTTATTCATTCATAAGCACCCATTCAGCTAACTGGAGCTTATTTAGAAGGAGTCAACTCATTCAATGGTCAAAGCTTTGGATAAAGCTGAGCCTTAGAACATACTTACCTGCTTGTATTCATGTGCTGGTTTCTGTCTTGTACTTAAACTATAAGCGATTTGAGGGCAGCCACTGTCTCTCTGCTCTGTGCATGGCCAGCGTGCACGACACCCAAGTCTGCGTACACGACAAACTCGCCACCAGTGACCTCAGCATCAGGGCACACAGAACACAAGAGGATCCTGCATTTACTTCTACACAAAGTGTCACCTAAGATTAATAGGCAGACAGCAAGCTGTATTTTTTAAAAAAAAAAGCACAACAAAAAGCCCTCAGCTGACACAAGGGGCCCCACCCTTGGCAAAGCAGAGCACCAGCTGCTTGGGGGCCTGGAGACCGTTTCTTGATCATGCTGCAGCTTGGTCTGCTGGAGAGGAGCTATGAGTGGGAATCAAGATATTAATTGCAATGCCAGATTGTTTAAAAGCCTGCCATATGATGCTAAGGAATCTTAAATGTTTACTTCCTTCAGTTTTGTCCTATCTTTTGTCTGTTTACAGTATAAACTCAATTGGGCAAGAACTGCCTCTCTCTGAATGGCTGCAACACTGAGAAGTCTCACCCATGGACTCACCCCTTGCTCTTCAATGGAACTTTGAGTAGAGCTGCCCTTTCCACAACCAGACTTCCATCTACTCACATTTAATCCAAATACATTTGGATCTGGGAGGACCTAATAGCAAACTTCCAATACCTGAAAGGTACGTATGAGAAATCTGGGGAAGAGCTGTTCACTAGGGCATGTAGCAATAGGATGAGGGGTAATGGTTTTAAACTAGACAAGGGTAGATTTAGGTTGGATATTTGGAAAAAGTTCTTCACTAAGAGGGTGGTAGATCACTGAAACAGGTTGCCCAGAGAGGTGGTGGAGGCCCCATCCCTGGAGATATTCAAGGTTAGGCTTGGTGGGGCTCTGAGCAACCTGATCTGGTAACACTGTCCCTGCTCACTGCAGGGGGTTGGACAAGATGACCTTTAAAAGTCCCTTCCAACCCAGTACATTCTGATTCTGTATACATGCTTACCAGCATACCACACATATATATTGCTTTTCATAGAATTATTTCACACCCAGGTTTTCAAAATAGTTCTATAATTCTACATAGTCTTCAAGTGATTTTAATGGCATCTAAAGTTTGCAGTTCCTTCACACCAATACCCCATTCCAATGCGTAGTTTCTTTTTCAATGCAGTATAACCATTCCCATTAATCTTATCATAATTAGCTTTTCCTTTCATCTATTAAAAGTGTAAAGACAAGTACAACAGTCTTACAGCATGCAGCATCATTTGATTTCATCTCCATGCACCCACAACACTGAACAAGTGATTTCTACACGTATATATGTATGTACAGCTGCACCCTCATCTGGCACCACTGGATGGTCAACAGTGCTCTCTGAGCCCAGCAGTGTAAGGATCTACACTGGTTTTTCACAGTTGACAAAACCAGAAAAGAAGAGATGGGAAGAGCTCTGGGGAAGAGTAGAACCTGATGAAGCAAAGTCACTAAAGAGCTCAAAGGCGTTCTCTCTCTTTAGTCCTTAAGGAAGGGGTTTTAAGCTTGTTTTAACTTCCAAAAATGTGCATCAGTACAACATTCTTGAAGAGCAAACAAACTTTTCTCCGAGTGGTGCCATGAAAGAGAATTTGTCAGTGCATCGCAGGCTTTGAATAGAACAATATAAAAACAATATAAGGGCATCCTTTCAAGATTTGAAACTACAGCTACAGGTAATACAGGAGCTGCTTAAATGCTTTCAAATATTTTAAGCGTTGAGGTATTTTTCAATCATCTTCCTAATGTCAAGGAGACAGCTAATTCAATGGCATTTTCATAGACAGAATACTGTCCTGATTTTTATTGTCTACCATCCAACATTGATTGCCAGACTCATCTAAATTATTTCTATTTAGTGTGGTGTTCACCATAGTATTTGGGTTATGGAGCACAAATGTGCTACACTAAAAACTTGCGTTACCAAATTACGAATTAAAGAGCTGATCAGACTATTTCTGATGTTTAGATAACAATCTACTTCTGAAAATAAGCATTTTGTATGAATCCAAAATACATTGTGTGGCTTTGTCTACAAAATCGTCAAGTGTCAACTTCCTGGTACAAGTTCACTAAATTACGTGCATGTATAACCTGTATTCAAGATGGCCACATACACACACATACGATGGAGATGGTTTTAAGAAGTCTATTTTAGTTTTCTTAATGGCATCCTGTACCTAATGTGCACAGTTACGTACCAGCACAGTACCATTAAAGAAAGCATCTACTTACAGTTTCACTGTATTTCATATTGAGAATACAAATTTGAAAGAATATCACGTCTTCTCTATTAAAAAACAAACAAAAGACATGGAACTCTAACTTTACATTAGGGTTTACAAATACAGCTGCTGATGATTTGAGCTCTTTGGAGCCTTTCACACCAAGCATAAGAGGAAAATTGGACTTTCAAATGAGAGAAAGCCGAAACAAGCAGGCTATTGTGCAGTCAACTTGAAGATTACATGTAAAAAACTGGATTTCTGAGATTGGAGAAGTTACATTTGGCCTTTTTGGAAGAAAGAGAAGGACAGGATATTAGCATCCTCTGCAAACTAATTGAAGACCAACATTCACATGAACCGCAAAGTAAGGCATTCAGTCATCTTCCTAAGAAAATAAAGAGAGTTTGGCAGTACAACAGTCCTCAGAGAAATGCCAGGACAGAAATTCTGTTGTCTTTGTTGATTTAGCAACTGATGTGTCCAATACCTTAGTGTTTTGTAAAGAAAGAACATAAATGTGTGTTCCAGCATCTTTCGTGTTGGAAAGAAGCCACCTGAAGCATGCCAACAAAAATAAGAAAAGCTAACTTCAACTCACAAGTACCATCATTATACCATTTTATGCGCCTCTATGGGCAGAACTATGGCTTAAGTAGGGGCAGCTCTTAGATACAAAAAATCAACCAATGTGAATTCTAGTAGAAAGCTTTCTCACCTGTCCATTACCTCTCTTCACTGTCAACCTACAGTAATATCCCTCACTAATACCTTACCCACTTACTTTGCAGGCTCTGTTCTGACCACAGATTTTCACTGACTACACCTGGTAAGTCACCACTGCATGCCAGTTTATATTGGCTTTACTGGCAATGCCCGCCAAGTCAGCAGTGTTTCATCTGACAAGATGCAGCTGCTCTAAAAGAACAGGCAGACCTACATGCCAGTTTCCTTTTGCCATGGAAATGGGCCTAAGTTTGTGCTTACTTCAAACTTTTCTGAAGCAAATGCAAATAATTAGAAGTAAAATAGCATAAGCATACACTTTTTTTTAATTACTAGAAACATAAGAACCCAGCCAGATTTACTCTTTCAATTTTCACACTGAAAACTGAGATCAGCTTTCTGCACGTGCAGTCACACACAGGCAACAAAAACTGGTGAAAGACTTGTTAGTGCCAGGGTTCTGGAGCCAAGGCTGGTAAATCAGACATACACTGGCCTCCCTGCCCTTAAGATAAAAGGACAAGGCAGACACTTGATGCTACTCAAGCAACTTTGAGCTGGTGCCTTCTCCTTTCCCAGTCCTAAATTTGCCAGGATAAGGGCATGGGGATGCCAATGTGAAAATGTGATGGACTACCACCACTCCACACGTTTAAACCCAGAACAGGTAACAGTTTTAATCACTCCTCTTCGTCCCCCGGCGCCCTAAACGGAGGCTGAGGTTTCGGTGGAGCTGACCGCCGTTCCGGGACAAGC
>NW_010171093.1:5634-16727 GCF_000695765.1 Mesitornis unicolor | reverse complement strand
AGTGATAATCACAAGGCCACTGCCTCACCATAGGTGGTGTGTCTGCACCTACAGAGAGAAGCAGATCCAAAACTGACCAACTAGGTATTCCATCCCACATACGTCATATTCAGCACAAAGCTGAGGGATCACAAGGGTCTTAACCCTTCCATCTTGGAGCCCTTCCTTCCATCTTGACCCCTCCAATGGCCTAAGTCCGAGCAGATGTCTTTTGCTCCTGCCTCTGATCCTGATCCGTGTGTTCCTGCATTCTGCTCCCCCCTGCTGCTGAGTTTGGTCTGGGACTTTTCCAGTGCTCTGCTCCTCAGAGCCTCTGGTGACATAATTGTTGTGGGGGGAGGATTTTATATTGGCTTTGTATATATACTTGTACATATATGTATATGTTTCATTATTTTCCTATTTACAATATTATCCTGTAGTATCAGTATTATTGTTTTATTAAATCTGATAGTTTTATTTTTCAACCTGTAAAGTCTCTCTCCCCTATTCTCTTTTCCATTCTGGGGAGGAGAGAGGGGTTAATAGAGAGCATCTGTTCAGGATTTAGTGGCCAGCCCAGCTCTAAACCATGACACCCTCCTTGAATTTCATAAAGTTTCTCGCCATGTAACATTCCAGCCTGTCCAGGTCAATATACTATGCTTAAATATACTATGCACTCTATACGTGCTGCAATTCCACTAAACTTTTATATCCTGAATAAATACAGATGTTAAATAATCCAAACAGAAATTCTGGACTAAACAGACTTAGTTTATCTTCTGAACACTATAGCATAGTTAAAATTCTTAGTGCTTTAAGAAGTGCATATGCTATTTAGAATTTCCATATTTCCTCATAAAAGCCCTGCTTACCTGTTTAAAAAGAGTAGCCATATCTACAATAATGAGACAAGTATAAGGTTGAGTCCAATCTTGCAAATTCACAAGTAGGTAAGTCTGTTTAACCACAAAGCCACCATGAAGCTCATGTTGGCAGAATCAGGCCCCTAAGTTACTCTGCTTGACAGCAGCTGTAAATACTATGCTCCATTTACATACTATACCCACAACAGCAAGTATTGTTAACACACCTTATCACAGAGCTCTAAGATAGGTACTGACCAAATTCTCACATTGATTTCCACAGGAAAATAACAAAATACAAGGAGAGAGACATAGATAAGAAGATTTCTACATGCTTCAAGTTTAATTTGGTATGCTTGTATGGAACACAAATCTGGTTCAGCAAGAGAAAAGCAGATGTCCACAGTACCAATGAAACACTTTGTAGCTACCAAAACTACCTTTCATTTAAAGCATAAAATATTTTTTTGGCATTTATTAATCAGTGAAAGCACTGATGAAGGTGAAGAAAAAAGGAAACATACATAATACACCAAGATTCTTTTGTTTTCAAGGTGCAAGTTTGTTTCTCCAGCCACACAGCATAGTGAAAGACACAGTGAAGCTGTCAACATCCCTGGTGTTGTTATAACTTGGAAATTCAACAGTGCTAAATGAAGCATGTAGCTCTTCCCAGTGAACCACAACTCTCGTGACTGAGATTGCATGCAACATATGGCCTACCATAGGAGACCTTCCATAGGCAACCACAGCAGCTGCAGCAGCAGCAGCACTCATCTGGGGTGACATATTGTGCAGACTGGCATAGGCTGCCCCTGGGCTGGTTAACTCTCCATTCATGCCAGCATGAGGTACCATTCCAAATGGAGCAGGGTATGGTCCTGGTACTGCCAATGGTGTCCGCAAACCTGCAGCTACGAAATAATGAAATAAAGGAACTTTAGTTATATATTCCTGCATATAGGGAAGAAAACAGCCCCTTTCCCCCCCTGCAATACCTAACCTTCCCCTCTTATACACACAGACTGCCAAGAAACATTGCCATAATTCATCACCATCACTACCTCTTTCCACTGACTGTAAATAACATCTACTGAAGTCTGAACTTGCTGATTACTTCTAACAATCTCTTCCAGGACTACCTATTTTCATTTCTGTAATATTTCCCCTGTTTACATTAATCTCTTCTTTGCCAAATTAAGCATTAAAGCTGACAGACATGGTTTACATAGCTCATGTCTGCAGCAACTGTGCATCACCAGCCTGAATAGCAAAAGTAAACTTCTCCCTGCATTTGTCAAGATTTACACTGCTGCAAATACTAGTAGACTCGGACAAAGAGCTAGAGAATAGATAGAATTCAGAATAAGTACCAGAAACTTCTGAGCAGTCTTTTGCTACTGCATTCAGTCTCTGGATTATTTTCAAAAAATGATAAAGACAAAAGTAAACAAAAAAGGATAAGAGATAGAAACTCTTGATAATCCAAACATCTGCTTCTCATCAAACCCTCTCTCAATACAAGAACAACGCAATACAATTAGTTAACATTTGCACAGAACTACATACATAAAAAAAGATTAATTTTGGAACCATAAAAACACGTAAGGTAACGCATTACCAGCTTGGTTAACCAGAGGGTCCATTGCTGGAGGCTTGCCAAGGCCCGGACGAAGTCCTGGAGTTGCACTAGTGCCTGGGGTTGTCACATCACTTCGAGGAGTTGGTGTGCTGGATTTCAGAACAGGCGTGCTGGCTTTTTCATGCTGGTATCATTAAACAAATTAAATTAGTATTATTTTTAATCCAGGCCATATACAGTTTATCACAACAGCAGCTGGGATGTTGGGCACCTACTACCTAGTCCCTCAGCCAATTTTCATAAATCCATGCAATGCTGACAGTATTAACTTATGAGAGAGAAATGGTGACCTTTTGATTGCTGCCAAAATTTAAATAAGAAAAGAAACGCAGAAAATTGTTTTTCCTTCTTCCACTGGCATGACAAAAAAGATGCCCGAGTAAGTTTTTTTTCAGGACAACACAGTATGCATCATCAAATTATTTTAACTTGAAATCATTACTGTCTCAATTATTATTGGACACCACAAATCTAAGTTAAAAAACAAAGCACCACCATAGCTGATAGTATCAAAAAATTGTGACATAAAAGCTACAGAGAATCTGATCAAATTATTACAGATACTGCAGGAGAAGTTTTTAAAAAGTAACAGCTTATTTAGAAGAGTTTAACAAAAGCCTGGAGAACTTCTTAGTGACTATATATGCTTATACATCTTAAACTATAAGCTATTGCTCAAGAAAAAATAAACAATGCTTAAACAACTCTTGTAGTTTGTATTAAATACACAAGTCATTTGACAGAAATGCAGGAAATACAACAAATTGAAGCAGGAAACATTGCTGAGGTGAAAAGCTAAATAATACCATAAAGGTCCAGAAAAACAGTAGTCTACTTCAGCTTCAAATGTTTAAAGTGATGTACTTTCTGCCACAAGTAGTTGCAAGAAAATGAAGGTAGACTCTACAAGAAGGAACAATATTTGTCTGGATAACACAATGCTACCCACCAGACTAATTTCTTTGGATTTGAGAGAAGTAGAACTTCCTGAAGAGGCTGTAGATGCTGGACTGCTAGAGGCGTCTTTCTTCAGCAAGCGGGTTTTATCTATACCATTTTCACGTGGTGAATGAGTGGGACTAGCCCTTGGGGAGGAAGGATCCTAAAGCAACAGGAAGGGAAAACCAGCACAGAACTGTGTCATGGATTGGTATACAAACATCACTAAGGACTCTATGGGGAAAAACTAGAACAATTTAAGCACTAAGCTCAAATGACAAGAGGTTTTGTTATATCTATAGCAAAAAAGCTGAAATCCCTCCATCAATTCAGAGACATAAGTAAGTTCATGTAAAAAGAAATTTGGTTTTATTTTATACATGTAATCATAAACTTTCCAAGCACGGAGGTTACAATCTAAGTATACCAAAGTACAAACTAAGGCAAGTGCACACAACAGATTATCAGAGCAAGAAAACCAAAGAGTAGCTGCAACAAAAGTTTATACTGTTTTTTCCATGAACGTTCTCCACACACTGCTGGTGACGATAAATATTTTAATAATCTTTTTTACGCCATACAAACCTTCCTTATCTCTGTCTTCAGAAGAACAGATAAAGACGCATGCTTTATATGCCATAATACCTGTCACTTCTTTCTAAATGCCATCTGCAATTGCTTCACTATCTAAATCTATAGGAAAAACTGAAATCACCTCTCAGGTGATTATGCACTCTCTGCATTTACTTTAACCTGAAATAGCCAACCCAGCAAGCTTCAATGCCAACAGAGCTCTGCAGGTTCTCCACGTTCCGTGCTCCCTTGGCTCATAAGAATACCAGCAGGGAAGAAGTAGTCCTCACAAGAGGGCACTAAGTCTACTGATTGACAATTGAGCAGTTTCACTATAAGTAGGGCTTCTGAAAGGATTAGTAAAATCCCTAGTTGGATACCCGTTTTTCTGCTTAGCCGACAACTTTTGGGCACTTGGAGCTGCTGAAGAAACCACTTCTCTGTCAGCTTTTCTTCCTGTGCTTTTCACAGAGCAGCAGAGTCTCACTACCATATTCAGGCTTCCTAAATCTCTTCATTGTATGAAATAAGAAATGAAGGAAAGGGAAGGTCTGTCTCTTCACCTTGATGACACTGCCAAATCCCTGCCCTGGAGGAAAAAAGTGGCTAAAATATCTGGAAAATTTTATGAACTGGCTAACTTCTTTCTGACTTTTGATGACTTCATTCTAAAAAACAAACATTTATGGAAAATGCTGTTTTTAACATAAGAAGTTAAAATATTAGTGATTTTTAATGTACCAAAGTGTTTTAAGTAACACTCCTACTATTAAAATACATGGTTAAGTATTGTCTTCCTTTTTCATTTGAAGACAATAGTTAGAAAACCTCAGCCCTCCATCTGCAACTCACTACAACTCTCTCCACTACAGAGCAGCTGTGAAGTGTCAGAATGTAACCACAGAGAGAACAGACCTGGACAAAGCAGCAGAAAGAAAAGCCAAGAGGACAACCAGATAGAGCTCAAAGGAAGACATAGTAACTGTGGTACTAACAAAAAGGAGATGTTGTGAATATTTTAACATAGCAACATAGAGAGTTCTTTTTCTTCTAGCATTTAAATGCACTTTTCCTTTAATCTTTGGGCAAACATCAAGACTACAAGAATGAAAAAAGTTACCTCATTGGATACATCTACAACCAAGTTATCGTCACTCTTGTCCCCATCACTGTCCTATTAAAAATAAATAAAGTGTTCATTTCAATTAGAATATTAAGAGCCCAGAAAGACTATGCTTCTACTCAGACATTTGTCATTTTCCTGTACAAAAAGCAAACAGCCTTTCATTACTTACTAGCAGTAGGGTAAGCAATGAAAACAGGAACACAACAGGAACACAACACCTTATTTAGTTTTCAATAATAAAACCCAAATAGGGCAGAACTAGTTGAAAGGTATGGGTTTCACCATCAGTGCAAGATGATCCAAAACCCCTCCTTATTACCATCATAGTGTTATCACCACTTCTAAAAGTGAAACTCATTCTGTTCATATGCTGAGCTTATGTGTTAATCTTATTGAATCATTGCTTGTGTATCCCTAAAAAAACAACAGGTCGTAGAAAGAGGGTTTTTTGGCATTTGTTTCATGAATCAAATTCCTCAGAGCAATAGGACAATTTTTATTCTTTTCCAGAAAAGAAAACTTTGAAATTGAAAGTTCTGTGGAAGAAAAAGCTCCAGAAATGCTAAGGCATTTCTACATTTCTGCCTAAAGAAAACGAAAATACTTTGACATTCCCAAACTGAAATGTTTTATTGTGGCTTGTCAAACTGCACTTTGACTGTTTCACATAAATTATGTTCACCTGAGCTGCTCCAGTGCCTCACAATACCTGTTACTCAAGAGTTTCCCGGTCCCTATCTCCAAAATGGGCTGGAATGCCCCATTAGATACATTCTATGATACACACAGTATACCATGGTGGTTCAATCAAAAGGTGGGTTTTGAATTAAAAACAAAAACAAGAACAACAAAAAGATCAAGTGAGTGATAAAACTTAAATTTTTCATGTGGACAAGTCTGACATTTCAAATAGAAATATTTTTAGGTAAAAAGTTTCTAGGCAAAAAAATCAGACATAAAAGACTGGTCAAAGTGTCCCTCATCTCTTGCTTTCAAAGTGTCTGGGCTATTATACTCAACAGTGGCAGACAAAGTAAAACACCAGTTCCTTCCTCTCACTCCAGGCCACAAATGTTTAAAAAAAAAACAACCAAACAAAAAATAAACCAACCAAACAAAAAATTCCTAAAAATCCCCAACGGGTAGTTTAAACTCTTCCTTTCTGCTTTAGCAGCTGAATATTGCTGCAAAAAATACCACAGCCATAGTAGGGACCCAAGAGAGTCATTGAAGACAGAACGGTGGCTCTATTTGCCACTCAGGAAGCTGTCCAACCAAAGGGTGCAAAAGGAGAAGGAATGGAAAAGCTTCAGTCCCAGTTATCTGCTATCTATTGAAATCTGTGAGCCACCCAGAAGGCAAGAATAAGTTAGAAGGCATTTGAGCATGTGAGAGCACAGTAGGTGCTGTCACCAGAAATACCACCCCTAAGGAGGGCAAAAATAGCTACCAAGCAATGATTAAGTGCACTATGCTGACTTTGTCATCTTGAGAAACAAAAATTTACTGGGACTATCAAAGGCATCTCCTTGAGGTAAGATTCAGAAGATTCTCCTCCCTAAGAAACCCGCAGGTTGAAACTATACAGGTCCTGACATGAAAACTACTCAGAAGACAAAAGGAAAAAAAATAAATGCATTTTGCACCTTATTTCTAATAGCAACTACTACAACTTCCTTATCTCCCTTCTGACAAAAGCAGTACTTCCTTGACCCTACAAGGGCCTCATCTAAAATGACCTCAAAAATCAGTAGTTTTGTGTTTGCAGAGTCTCACAACCTTTAAAAGGTCTTCTTCCAGACTAGAGTAAATCTGGAATTTTCAAGCAACCTTGGTTTGCTCAATTCTTTATTTTATCTGTAAAATCCATTTCAAGCAAACAACAAACAAACACATTTAAAATGTGAATTAAAAAACCCTGCTCCTATAGTGCAATAATACCCTTTTCATTTCTTTCCAGTAGAAACACAAGAAAAATTAGCAAGTTAAGCTTTATCTCCTTTTTTTTTAGAAATACAAAATGTAGCTTAAGAATGCTTAATCTTCAAATATTTAAAATTAAAAATTCCCATAAAATATCAAACCCTCAAAGTTGAGGGAATAACATGGGGAAGTTTGCCAAACCCTTCTGTAACCAAAACAAGATTATTAGAAGGTGGTGCAAATGTAACTTGCGAAACCATAACAGTACTACAATACCACAACGTGCAGAAAAGGGGAAAGTAACCCCATCTGCTGTCAGGAGCTCCAGGGATATCCAATAGCTGCTCAGAGATATTCTGGGTCCAAGTGGAGAGAAATTAGCCTACAAAATACTGCAGAAATAATGTGACACTTGATTTTCTGGGTTTCGGTAACCAGGAAGTAATTAGTGATTGGACTCATAAAAACCAGACAATTTGCCACATTATTGCTATGTCAAAGAAAAATACCTTGCTAGATTTAAGTTCTGCTTTTCAGTACTCTTTTATACTAGTCCTACTCTCTAAAGGTTGTTCAATTTGATCATCTTGTGATTTGACTGAGCATTTAGACTTGAAGTTGAAAGCCTATGTGAACCTTTTGAGGTTCATGTATGCCACACTGTTGTACCTCTTCAAAAGTGCCTCTTCAAAACCAAGCAACAAGCAAGCTAGTAAAAAATGCAGAACACAAATTGTGAACTTTTTATATTTCAGTTTGCTTTCTGCTGAAACTGCTATGTCAACCAAAAGCAAACTTTGATTTGGTACAGCCTCATAACATATGTAATTTACAATGGTAATTATTACTCAGTATGGTAACAGCTAGTATCAGGAAAATGCACTACAGCTCCCCACATCAAAAAAACCCTCCATTTCAAACAAACTGGCAGATTTTAGAATAGTCCAGAAAAGATCTCTTGCTGGAACTCTGAGAAATGTCCCAGAATACTTATGAATCCCAAACAGCTACTCTTGGCTCGTTATTGCCTGTTAAGTAGCATCACTTGACAATAGTCCAAGCTGTTCCGTCACTACCCTTCCCACAACATGAATAATAGTCTCTCTGGCACATATATTCACGAACTACATCAGCCACAGGAAACACATTGTCTTGTTCTTCTCAGCTCTTTTACTCCTCATACAAGCACAGTATGTGCAAATAAATTAATCATTTCTTTGACATAGTTTTGCTTACATAGTGGCTGGAATCCTTATCATCCACCTTTCTCTTTTTTATGTCATTGGTATATTCAGGGCCATTTCTGCGTTTATCTGTGCTTCGCAGACTGTCTGGGACCAACAGAGAATTGCTCTGTAAAGACAAAAAACCAAGGTCAATCAAAATTTCCTTTCAAGACTCCTTCATATATGCTTAAAAACTAAAATTGGATGTGAGAGATTCTTTAGAAATGTGATACCTACACAGTCTTTAATTTCATTTAATTCAACTCAAAGTCCTCCAGGCAAACATGTACAGCTTCATGCATTCTAAGAAGCCTGGATTTTCATTGTTCAACTTATCAAAAGTTCAGTTCACTTGTCAGTCATCATTTGACTACTTAATTCAACTGATTTTATTGTTTTGGAGAATTAGGCTTGCAGTTTATTCATGAGCAGGTAACAATGATTTTATATGCATATATACCTATATACAGATCCCATATAATAAGAGACTTACTAAATATAATCTGATTGTTCACTTCTAGACCACCATAAATAGATGAGCCTTTGGCATGTCTACATCTATCTAGCATATGGCAACTTGCCTTTAACTCTTAAAATAACAAATATTTACCAAATAAAGTTAAGCAGTACCCATTTGTTAGCTACAATGAACTCCAATTGGATGCCTTCAACAACGTATTGCAAACTAAGATCAAATATTTTTACTTCCAGCATAACATTCACTACTAGTGTGAAATTAAGGCTAAAACGTTGTTTAATCAGACTTGGTCTGAAAAACAGGCTAACACACATGCACAAAAGACAAAAGCAATGACTAATCTTTTCCTCAAACTACTACATGGACTGCTTTCATTCATACTGAGTTATGCTAAGTACAAACTGTTGACCCAAAGAGAAAGGCATTTTAGAAATTTTTCAGTCACATGACAATTTGACATGCCTGTTGATTCCCATCTCCATCTCCATTCCAGCTAAAGCCTTAAAACTTGTTACAATGAGCTCTTTTAAGTGCAGGATTAGCATATGCAAGAGGGCAATTTGTTCAGTGATGTGTTAATGCTGTGAACAATACTGAATGTGTTGAGAAAAAATTCTCCTTTGACAAAGACCTGGTAAGCCTAATATCTAAAAGCCAAGTACATGCTTACATAAATACATATATGCTCACATAAATATATAAGTAAAAACATATTTACATGCATACATGTATCTAATGTGTAAGTGTAACCTCTCCAAAGGTATACTTGGATCTACCCAAGGGCCTGAGATATTTACTTTAAATATATCATAAACATATACTAATAGACAGTGAACTGTGCACTGAATAGCTACCCCTTTAAAACTTGAGGACACCAGAGTAGTTTTGCACAGACATTAATGTTTAGTCCCAAGGAAAAGGAAAACAAAACAGAGTACAGAAGGAAATTCATATTCTCTTTTCCTACTTCAGAAGCCGTACTTTAAAGGCAGCTCTATACTCTTTTATTCCTGACTATTCAAGCTAAACAAATGCCATGGGGCTTACATAAAGCATATAGGAGGGTCTAATGAAATTCGATATAAAGAAGCTCAAAATAATGTCTTTACTGAAATGTTTTGCAGCTAAAAGGTGAGCTTCTTGGATCACTGAACTAATTGCCTTGATAAACACAGTCTGAATTTAACCCCTCCCCTTCTCCCAGATTGTTGTGGTTTAGGGCTGGGCTGACCACTAAATCCTGGACAGCTGCTCTCTATTAACCCCTCTTCCCTCCCCAGAAGGGGAAGAGAAAGAGAATAAGGGAGAGAGACTTATAGGTTGGAAAAGAAAACTAACATATTTAATGAAACAATAATATAGGATAATAATGTAAATAGGAAAATAATGAAATATATAAAAACATATATATAAATAGACGTACAATATATATATAAATACGTACAAATATATATATGTAAAACCAATATAAAATCCACACCCCAGTGCCCCACCCCTCAATGACAATTACATCACCAGAGGCTCTGTGGAGCAAGGCACTGGAAAAGTCCCAGACCAGACCCAGTAGCAGGTGGGAGCAGGATGCAGGAACTGGAATCAGGAACACATGGATCAGGATCAGAGGCAGACAAACTGGCAGAGTTCTGCTCAGACTTCGGCCATCACAGAAGGGGAAGAGAAGAGAAGGGCTGAGACCCTCGTGGTCCCTCAGTTTTATACTGAGTATGCCATATGTGGGATGGAATACCTAGTTGGTCAGTTTTGGGTCATCTGTCCTGTCCACACCTTCCCGCAGGTGCGAATATAGCACCCATGGTGTGACAGTGGCCTTGCCATGTTTATGTACCATACAAACACTATCTCTTGTAGAAGTGAGCCCTGTCTGGAAAAACATGCCCTTAGTTTCAGACAGTACAGCCACTTACAAGAGACTTAGCTGAAAAGTAAAATCACTCAATACAAAATTAGTTCCATTCAGCTCAGACTGGGACACAGATGCACACAAACGCAGGGATTCACTAGTTTCAAAAACATGAAAACCAGTCTTCCACATTTAATATTGAATACATGATGTCTGTAGCAGTAGAAACATCTTAAGAAGCAAGCTGTCAATTCAAACTTGACCACATATTTGAGTCCTACAGATGTTTTTTCTTAGAAGTCT
This sequence comes from Mesitornis unicolor, assembly GCF_000695765.1. Lineage (NCBI taxonomy): Eukaryota > Metazoa > Chordata > Aves > Mesitornithiformes > Mesitornithidae > Mesitornis > Mesitornis unicolor. The sequence goes on along the minus strand of NW_010171093.1, from coordinate 5,808 downwards.
TTTAATTAAGAGATACTTCTCTCAAAATTAATTAAAAAGTATTTTACTTGAAGAGTTTAGAATAAACTAATGAAGGAAAATGTAGGAAAATTAATAAACTCAGTTACTCATTTTAAATTGCCAAAACTAAGCGTGAATAATGGAAAGTCAGCAAAGGGGCTGCTCTTGAAGTTT
>NW_010171093.1:0-5609 GCF_000695765.1 Mesitornis unicolor | reverse complement strand
ATTTTGGCATCAAATATGTGTAACTACAATGGCTGGTATTTTTTTCCAGTTTAATGTAAAGTCTACCTAGACAATACTGACAATATTCTTTAGTTTGTCTTGTAGAATTTCTATACTCTGAACTGTAACTAGGAACTCCTAGGTATACCTAGCTCCCACTGTCTCCTAAATGTCAAATAAAGATTATTAGATTTGATTTTTCCTCAAAAACTGATGGCTTACCACATAAACATAAAATTATTATATTAATCTACAGTTCTTACAAGCCTATTCTGCAAGACATCTCCTATAGTCACATTTACTGCCTTTCTCCCACTTAAAACATTGGTTTAAAGCACTGTTCTCTGGAATCAGAGCATCCACATTAGGACTTACGGAGCAGTTTATTTCACAATAGCTATACAGACAGTTGCAAATAAGATTGTGGTGTTACTCTGGCAAAATTTACCAGTAAGCTCAAAAATTAAAACGTGACTACTTGTTTCCCTTAGGAGTACAAGGTAGTTTTAACAACTGTGACTAAAGGATGCATATTTTCATATTGTTGAATGAAATCTTACATAAATATTGGTTTGAATTATGGTAGTAGATTACACTAGCAAACTATTTTTTCACCAAAAATTGTACTTTACCTGCTTTTAAAATAGTGCATACTGTATTTCAGAACACTAAGGTAAAAAAAGAAATAAATGAAAATTCAAACTGTGAAAGAGATTATCATACAAACCTTTGGCTATTGATATAACTTATCTATGAAATGTTAAGGTTCAGGGAACAGTACGGACAGCCTCCTAAAAGCCACCTTTCCCCATTTCAGCTCTGGTAGAATTTACATTTGCTGTATGTTCACTACCAAGCATAGGACCAGCTAGGAGACAGTAGCAAGAGTTTCACAATGACAGAGTTCTCCTAATGCTTAGTTCTTCTACCAGGCCCCTTAACATCTGACTTATTTTCAAAAGTAGGCCAAGCCTTATTATTTTAGTTATTTTTATATCATTTTTAATAATGCCACAGAAATTTTCAGTTTAAATTGATCTTTAATAATAATCAGTTTTTACAGAACGGTATCATTTTGTCTTAATTTTAACAGACTAGATGTATAATAGAGGCTAATCCCCCTTACAAGGGGATCAATTTATTAGGGATTACTAATGTAACATCTGTAAATCATGAATCTTGAATCAGAAAAAATGGTCAAATCAATTTTATGTAAATGGTTTTATTTTTCTTCTGACAATTCAAAATTTATTCACATGAATCTCTTTTCTTCAAATAAGTCTTGAAAGAAGAAAAAAAAAGCCTTATGTAGCAATATGCCCTGTAAGAGTTACCAGACTGCCTAAGGGCTGTATAACAAGCAACTTGGGATCCTCAAGCAACATTGCTGCCAACAAAAGCTAAACACTGAAACCACCAGCAGCAAATGTGAAATGAAAACCTAGTCATGGGGCACAGAGAGAAGGCAGGTTCCCTATTTGGAATGTAACATACATTATTCAAATACACTTCTTCAAGTGCCATGCTATTCTCCATAGGAACTACTTCCAAACCACAAGTGCATGTGCCAGAGGTACAGGCTGAGCACCTACACTATCTCCTTTAGCCCCAGTTATAATACTGCACAGACAACTCACTAGATCATACAGAAGTGACAATTTTACGCCGATCATTACAGCAATTAAATGACAGTATTAACATCACATCTGTGCTCATGGTTCAACTACACCTGGTCCCAATTAAGATCTTCTCTAGCGCTGGGCTCCTTATCCCTCCTACTCCACTCTCCTACACAGACACACGCAGACATACGTGCTCTATCCTTCGTCATTCACTGACTCATTGTACATCCAAACCAATAGCACTGTCCCGCCATTACAGCCTGTTATTACAGCTTTCAACCTGTGCTTGACTGTCTCACCAAGCAGGGCCACTGTGTTTATTTAACCACTACACTGGGCTTGTGCTGTAGATAGCACATACCACTGCTATTTACAAATATCCATATGTAGACTGGAACAAATGCAATCTCTTGTTGAGTAGGCAAAACAGGACCAAGTCTAACATCTACAACCAAAACATCACTCAGCAGTCTCACTGCTCATTGTAAAGAGTCACTGATATACCAGTAAAGGAAAGCTATTGACTTCATCTTTGTTTTGCCCACCATTTTAAGTTATATTTATACTAGTATGTTCATATTAGCAACATGGAAATCTAGAAGCCTAAATTGATCTGAATCACTCTCCACATTGATTCCATAATTGGGAGACATTAACAGAGAAATAGGCTTCCGTTGATTTCAGTATTTTCTAGCAAATGTTTGTCAGAATCAGAGTACTCATAAAAATTTTTACCAGACCACTCCAATCCTATTATTCTTTGATATCATCCTCATGCTACTTGGTACAACCTACAGACTGAACTGCAACATAGCACCCCACAGCTTTTCTATGTGAGCAACTCCTGCTTGCTAACTTGTGGTTTGCATTCATAAAGACTTTAAGATTTTATTTATTTTTAAGTTCAGAGAACCAATAAAAATAAAATATATAACTTATTAAAGAAATTCAAGTTCCTAGATTACAATCTACATAATGGAAAATAATACTTTCTGCACAAAGGCTATGAAACATACACATGCTGCACTGAACAGTACCCTACATTACTATATAAATCTTTTTATGATTAGACCCCTCCACCATATGAAAGAAATAAAACACACACACAAAAACCAGCTTGCATAAAATTTCAACAAAAAGTAGCACTCATATGTGTATGCCCCCTTCCTCCAAGACTGTGAAGGGAAGAATAGAACAGAGAGTTAATGATACAAAATATTTTTCTGCTGTAAGAAAAGAGCAGTTGTTTTACAAAACAATAGCAACATATATGTTTAACGACAAAGGTAAAAAAATTTATTGCAAAACTTATGAGTACTTCCTAAGTATTAGAAAACAAGCTCAATGTTTTTCACTAGGACAAAAGATAAACACCAACCCTAACATAAATCCCAAGCACATAAAAAAGTCAGATTTCACTCTCTACAAATTATTACTGATACAGTAGAGTGCTCCAGAACATTTGCATTTCTATGCTGTCCAACTAGGATACTAGAACAGTGGGAAGACAATTGACAAATGAACACCTAAGATAAGTTTGAAAAATGTTGCCAGTATGTTCCCTAGAGAAAAATGTGGACATTACAGTTCTTTCATTTTGATGTCTCCCAAAACTTTATTAAGATTCAGTTGCAAAAGTTGCTTACTTTGCCTTGCTTTATTACCTGTAACCTGTGTCACAATAGTAGGGATGACGGTGTTTCCAAAATAACACGACCAAGTTTTGGATAGTTAGAGCTACATCAGCCAAAACCTACCTGCTGTAATTCATGTAGTCCTATAATTTTATATTGACTAAATAATTTTAGCATTTACTGCTTGAAGTATACTATTACTACTAACTTAAATGTTATCTATTTCAGAAACATGCACTTACAAAGAACTTTGTTTTACTTACCAAAACTTCAAGTAATGTAAAAAGAAAGCTGTAGTCCTTGCCATTTAGACATAGCAGAAGCAGGCAAAATGGACACTGATCACAATTAAGAATAATGAAATCACTACATTTATATTATTTTATAAATATATGAATCTCACTGCATTATGAAATATTTCTAAACATACAAGCTTGTGACTGTTTATTTGTCTAAGGAGACTTTAAAAAAAACCCCAGATCTTATTTAAAAATTAAAATGCTCAAATAATGTGCCACAATATGCTTTAAGTCAATAATTTTGTCCAAAAACTCCTCAATTTAAAACTAAATAGGCAAGCGCTACTTTTAAACTTGCACATTTAAAGGTATCAGCTTCTACAGATGATACCGGGAGGCCACACTAGACATATTTGATAGAAATCATAGTATAGAGCAACATAGTATTACCAAATATCATGGTTAATTTAGGTAACTAACAGGCAGCATGGGTTTTGGTGTCTTGGAGAATGAAAGCAAGCCTTATTATGGATTTCTCTCAGCACTATTACACTTAATATGTTACACTGAAAATCAAATTGATCTTATCTTGGTGACTCAGGTGTTATAAAGTAATTAGCAAAAGATGAGCTTACTGCTCAGCTGGAAACATATGTAACAATTAAACAGACCTGTTTGTGACCAATTTTATATTACCCTTAAAAAAATACTTTATATTAAAAAGAAATCCATTAGAAATACAGAAGAATGAGAGAAGTTCAAAGAGCAAATCATTCCCAGGCAATCATTTCAGCCACAAATTTGAATGTCACTATCACCTGAATTATGATTCTTTCACTGAAAACATAATTTACTATTAAGATTCCAATGCAACACTGTATTTAAACAACTTTAAGTTCAAGTTTAAGTTCACCTGCCTTTAGCTATTAAGGCTTAATTTAATCATGAAGTCTTGTTCTCCACTGGGACCAAAATAAACTGTGGCCACCCTAGTGTAGTAATCTGAACTCAATGCATCTATATGGCATAGTTCTGCTATGAAATAAAGCCTCAGATTGTTTAAAAGTTACTTAGTGGTAAACTCAGCATAAAAAAGTCTACTACAAATATTAACCAAGCAATCATGAGTTACATGTATGGAGACAGAAGTAACTGCAGTGACAATTTTATGGACTTTCATTAAATAAAGTTGACATATATAGTAAACTAAGCAAGTGATACTGCAAACCTCTCACAACACAAAAGCTAGGTTTAATTTTTGACAGTTCTCCTTCCTCAGGCAAGAACTATTCTCAGCTACAAGATTAATTCAGAGTCCAAACTTCACAACAGTGTGAAGCATCTGATTTTAAACTCAAAAACTCTTTAGCAAAACACATGATGGACAGGGCAAGGGAAGATGGGAAGAGAGCAAGCACAGGAAACATAACAACCAAAGCAAAACACAAAGCCATCACTTCCACATCATCACATACAGGTGTGTGCACATGAACACAGTCACACACTGCAAACTTTCTTCCTTAGCTCTTAAGAAAAATTGTTGAGAATCCTGCACTTGACCAACATCACTCAAAGAAGTACATTCTTAAGTAGTCCTAGGCTTCAGGAAAACCCAGCTTAAAATTATTTCCACAGTTAAACTGTCTTTAACAACGTTAAGCAAGCTGAAATGAATGCTTCTTGCTTAGTAATCTAGAAACAAAAAAGTCTGCCACAAAAAATATGCAGTTTTCAGTAACTGTCAAGTTCTAATATAAAAAAGCATCAATAAAAAATCAATTAAAATCATCAATAAAAATCACAAGTTTAGTAGTGTTAAGACATCTGACACAACTTTTCCTACTTCTTGTCTTTTTGAATTGAGAAAAAGAAACAAAATAGAGCTCAAATTCACTTATGGCATCAACAAGCAGAATAGCTTTGTAACTTGAAATGATGTGAAAGTTGCACATGCCTATCTCCAACAATATAGCAATATATATAGTAATATAGCAACATAGTAATATAGTTTGCTATATTATAATATTATAATAATATTATTGTATAACATCACAATATTATTATTGTATAATATCATAATATTATTACTTGCTGTATTATAATATTATAATATA
>NW_010171092.1:0-16258 GCF_000695765.1 Mesitornis unicolor | reverse complement strand
TGGCAGCTCGAAGAGACTTCATCTCGGGCTTCACCGCCCTGCACTGGGCCGCCAAGAATGGCAACTGCGACATGGTGACAAACATCATCAGAGCGGCCGAGAAAGGGGGGACCCGCATCAACGTGGACGCCAGGTCGCACGGCGGCTACACGGCGCTCCACCTGGCCGCCATACATGGCCAGGAGAAGATCATCACCATGCTGGTCTACAGCTACCACGCCAAGATCGACCTGCGGGACTACAGCGGGAAGAAGCCGCACCAGTACTTAAAGGAAGGGACCTCCTCTGCGGTCAGGCGCTTGCTGGGGGACCCCAGCCTTTCCCACAACACAGAGCCCTCTGTGCCCATCAAGAAGAGCACAAAGCTTGCAGCTTCTATCTTGAGCTCCACCAGCACTTTCCTGGGGGTCATATCCGATGACATGGCTTTCTGCGACCTCACCAAAGGTTTAAGGAAGCCTTCGTCATTAAACAAGCTCCTGGCTGCCACCACTGGCCCGAGGAGGAAGCCAAAGACCAGAGGGGGCTTCCCTTCATACTCCTCCCTCTCCGAGGTAATGGAGGAGGAGGAAGAGGAGGTTGTAGTGAAGCGCAGGCCCGTTTCTGAGCTGTTCTTTGGCCACTAGCCTCTGTCTTCTTGGGATCAAAATGGTTTAATGATGTGACTGGGGTCTTGATTTTCTCTCGCAGAGGCGGCTTGGATTTCTTCTCTCCGTGTCTGTCTTTTTGGATGTTGATATCAGCGAGAGGGTCTGGCTCCAAAGGCCACTGTATGAAGCCCAGCTCACAGGCGCCTGTGGAGATGCAGCTGCCCAGGCAGTGTTATGAATGCCGTGTGTACCGTCATCCTGGCAGAGACTGCAAACTTTATACTTAATGGTTGGAAAACTACAACAAACCTCTGTGTGTGTATACAGGTTAAAATGCTTAAGGCACAGCCTTCTTGATCTGTGTTCCTCAGCTGGAGAGCAAGCGTAAGGTAAAGGGTGGAGTATTTTACACTGTGAACAGCAAGCTGGTAGCTGGCTACTGTAACATGGCTTGTTAGCAGGCTTAAATTATTAGAGGAAAAATGCATAGTTTTCTATGATGTTTCTGATTATTTTGGTAACAGAAGAGGAATCTTTCTATTTTAACAAAAAAGTTGTGTACTTACCTTTTTCACAGCAGAGTTTCTGACTATCAGAAATACTAACGTGACACTCCCAGTCATTGCCTAATGCATTTTATTAGCTTTACAAAACGACCCCTCAGCGCTCGAGTCGCCGTGACCTGTCTACCTCAGATTCGAAGCTAGGTTAGCATTTTAAATGTTAGTTTCTCTTGCTGAAAGACTTTTTGACCAGGTGGTACTGACCACGTCTTGACGATACTGTGAACGTTTCGACTTGACTATAGTTCAATCAGTTAATCTGAAAAAAAACCTTGCTGATATTTGATAGTGAAAAACTGAACTGAAAAACCGGGAATGGGATCCTGCAGAGTTTCTGAGCAGCCAACTGGAAACAAAGTTAGGCTTGTCTGTGACTCTTTTTATTTAAAACTTGGCCTTTGCTTGTGACCTATTTACAATAAGTATTTATAAAAGTTGGGCTTTATGTTATGTTAGGTGTTTCATGATAGAATGTCTGCATGACCTCTTAAAGCAATGTTTATCTCAGCAGCATGAATCATTGACCTAAACCCGACTTTTCTTTTGTATTCTAAAGTCATTGTTCTATGTATAGAACTACTCCAAAAAGCATGCTAACTGCAGGTGAAGTAACGCCTTGACAGTGAGATGATTGTTTTCTTAATTACTGTTCGCCTGAAGTTAACGTGAGGAGGCAGAGCTGAGGACACAAACCGCCTGACTCCTGGGGCCTCTCCGTGGCATTTTCTCTAGGAATGTCACCAAACCTGCGCAAATCTGCGGTAACACTGCGCTTGCTCTGCTTTTCACCCCGCCAGGTGTTCGGTTTCCCTACTGAAACACTTATTTGCATGCTTTGCCTTTCTTTCCAAGCCAGCGACTTCAGGAATGTATTTGTTTTCAGCCTTTATTAAGCCTGGCACTTCTAATTGGCTGTAAGTGGCTTTTCCCAAGCGCTGGGCAAGGAATGCTGTGGGACTGCACTGACGGGGGAAGTATTGCCCTCTTTTACTTCCAGATGTTCTCCCTGAAGTCCCTGGAGTCGGTGACATTCGCTGTGAGCGCAATCAGCGATTGCAGAGGGGTCTGAGCCGCCGGCTCTCGGCAGAGACTGGATTATTCTGTACGGGTCTGCTTCCGTATTGAACTAATTAAGTCGTTAAGCAAACGTTAATGATCAAGCACCTCATGACTGCTATATCTGGAGTAGGGTTTAAAAAAAAAATGAAATCCTATTTGCTCCATAGCTGGTGCTGTGACCACTGACCAGCATGGTCATTTGCAACCTTGACTTGTGCTGCGCTGTGTCAGCTCGCAGAGTTCCAGCAGAATAAAAATAAATAAATCCGTTGCTCTGTTTTAAAAAGCCTTTCCGAGTTTACTGACATTAAACACCTTTTTTTTTTCTGTATTTCCCAAAACCCCAGAAGCACAAGTCCATTTCTGTTACCTGGTAGAAGTGTTTTGTTTCTGTGTGAACTGGAAATGCTCTCCCCTTTGACTGGGCCTTATGGGGAAGTTTGTTCATCAGTTATGGCTGTATGTGTGGTACCTGTTCACATCGCAGAGCTGCGTTTTCAGTGCTAGCTCTGAGGAAAACCTACTTGATCCAAAGGCAAGGTTTGAGGATGGAGAGTTTTCTCCACTTTTAAAGTGTGTAAAAGCCGTATAGCGTGGTTATGGCTTCACCGTGAGGAAAGCTGGGAGAAGGTTTTGTTGCTTCTGTGTTGAGTCAAAGGAAAAGCAAGAAGTCACAGCTGAGAGAAGACTTCATGGCAACAAAATGCTGCCTATTCCTTCCTCGGAGGCACCACAACAATGAGCCAGGGTGGCAGAAAAATGCCCAGCAACACCCCCCAGAGCCCTGGTCCTCACAGTGCTCCCGGGGAGGCGGCAGAAAAGGTGCGACACCGAGGTGTGGAGCTGGTGAGGGACGGTGCTGAGGGTGGGGAGGGCCGGGCGCTGCCAGCGAGTTTGTGCAGTGACTCAGCTCGTTCCTCCTTGGAGTAAGGGAAAGATCGCACAGGGCCAGGTTGTACCATGTACCCATGTACCCAGTGCCGTACGGCTTCAGGTGCAAACACACACGGGTGTTGAGAATGCACTGCTGTAATCTCACAAATACGTACGTATATTGCCTTCGGTTTGAAGTAAAACCAGTCCGTCAGCCTTCCTGCGGTCTGGGTTCCTGTGTTGCTGTTTACTCTGGGGAAGGGACACTGTATGGTGACCATGAGAGCGTTTTCCTGGCAGAGACGGAGGCTGGGACTGCTTTAGGATCACTCAGCTTCACAGATTCTCCTTGGTCAAGCCCAAATCCAGTAGAACATGGTCAGATTTTCATGTGAATGAACAATGGCATTTTAGAAGTTAGAGGCTGTGTTGCCTCGGGCTGGGCAGGCAGCCTTGTGAACCACAGGCCCAGCCCAGAGCCGGGAGCTGCCTTCTGCACCATCAAAGCTGATTGCAGGAGAGGATAAAATGAAAAACCCAAGCCCCGTGGGCTGCACTCCTGCCCTGTGGAGGTGGCTTTTGTGGTGGGAGCTGCAGAAAGCTGGAGGTGGAAGGTGTGAATAAGGCTCAGAACCAGGATTCAGAAGCTCGGGGTTGCATTTTCCCTTGGTTACCAGCCTGTCTATTTGCCATGTCTCAGTTTTCCTGCTATAAAATGGAGATAATCACCCTGGTCCCTTCTTTAAAGCACACAGTTAGTACTGATATTACATAGCGAAATCATCATTTTTTTTAGACCTGTGAGCAGCACGAGCAGCATCATCCGCAACCTGTGAATGCTGCGCACTCAGTGGAGCGCCTACACAAACAAAACTGGCTGTGATATTAGTTTAGCAGCATCGGAGCTCAGCAAAGCTGATATTTGTCTGACCCTGGCTCAGTCTGTCTTTCTAAAGATACCTCGCTTTGTCTGTGCCTCGGCACACTTTGTTCTGAGGCACATCGGCTCAGAAACCTGCACTGAGAGGTTTGCAAACAGGCTTTGAGCCGTGTTTCCACACAAAGGGGCAGACTTTGCCCTCCCGGCAGTGGCTGTTTGAAAACATGAGGCAGTGCTGTCGTGGCCAGGCTCAAATGGGTGTTCGGCCATCTCTGTTCCCTTGTGAGTGCTGCACGGAAACAACCGGTCTATGAAAGCCCTGGGAAATGCAAAGGAGCCTTTACAAGCTCTCAGCTTCATCACAAAACCAAGGTGCCGCACAAGAGGCACTGAATAACTCCAGCAGAGCCAGAGTTGTGCCCGCCAGCTGAAGGTAGAGGAGGCTGTTTGAGACAGTGCCCCAGTTCCCCATCGCTCGTCCCTTCTCCTGCTGCTCTGCACATTTCCACCGTGACCCACATTCCTTGGATGCATTTGCCTCTTGATTTGCATATTAATCTGAATAAACGTGGCAGTTTTTGCTCTTTCCATTGATTTGTGCTAATGCAGGACCCCCCAAATGAAGCGGTTGTTAACGGGGACTTGGCCACTGTGTGTGTTTGTTGCAGGGGAGAACAGGGACAGAGCAGATCAAAAGCTCCACATCGTAATGAGGAACATTCATTTTCTATTCCAGCTCCAAGGTTTATTTCACTAGTTCATTAAACAAAGCAGATCATTAAGCACATCCAGCCCTTACGCTGGCCTCAGCTTTTGTCACTGACCGCAGGCAGTGTCTTAGTGCTTGTCTGCAGCCAGGAAAACAGCACACACCACCCAGGGACCGTTCTTTATCCCCAGCAGGAAGAACTACAGGCAAAGTGATGCTTCCCCCTTCCCACCTCCCAGGGAGTCCTGCTCTGTGTTTGCCCCAGGGAGGGTTGTTCTTTGTCTCCATCTGAGAGCACAAGTTTCCAGCCACAGCCAAACCTCAATTTCCCGGGACCAATTCCTTTCGCCCCATTTCCTCCCTCCACCTCCATCACCTTGAGTTTCTCCATATGAGATAAAACACCCCAGCAGAGAAGCACAGCAGCCACTGTGGGCTCGCTGCTGACGTGAACCAAATAACCTCCATTTTCACTGAATAAAACACAGCGCCCCAATGCACAAGCCCTTGGCACAAGGCCATGGTATGGGGGGTGCTGGGCCCTCACTCCCCACTGTGCCTCCAGACCATGGCTGTCCTCACCCACTGCCAAAACCACCCCAACAGCAGGGTGCTGCAGCAACTGGGGGGTTTCTGCAGCCCTGACTGCCAGAAACACCCGCACAGGCACCTGCGGTTCTGCCCCATAAATGGCATTTTTAAAGAGCGTGTGGATGTGGAGCAAAGCACAACGGCTCTGCTCCAGGCTCAGGCCAGCCCACGGCTGGACCTGCTCACTCCTCCCCAAGTGGCTGCATCTCTCCATGCCCCTCTGCTCTCTGTTATAGACCTTTGCCCACCAGTGAGAACCACCTGGACCTCTTCTTCTCCTACCCCCCAGCTCCTGCTTCCCGCTGTGACACTGGGTGATGCCGACCTCAGGAGGGAGCAGCCGGGCCCCAGCAAGGGGTGTGGAGCCACCAGCCACCCCATCAGGAGCTGTCATGAAGATTTCAGGAGGCATCACAAACGGTTCCTTCTTGGGATGGTTTGGGATGTTCTTGTTCTTCCAGCGTGGGCTGGAGGCCATCAGAACGACAGCTGCCTGTGTGCGCACGCTTTCAGAAGTGTCTCTCATTCTCCACATGAAGACTATCAGCTCAGCCCGTGTTTTCTCTCCGTGGATTTATCTCTGAGATGACTCAGCTTCAAGGCTCATGTGACATTTAAGAGTCTCTCTGATCACCTTTAATGCCTCTCTCCATTTAGCAGTGAAATTCATGAGCTGCTTCTTGAGTGCATTTTGTGAAACCCAGAGGTTGCGTGATTCCCACAGCCTGATTATTCTTTAATGTATACGTGGGCTCCCTTCAGGCATAGATTAGCTTTGCAATGCTGCCCTGGGTTTATTTTTGAAATTTTATTCAGATGGTTGCCATGAATTCCCAAAGCAGAGAGAACATCCTTCTACTTATTAAACGCAGCTCTCACAAGTGCCAAGCAGATCTTTTGCAGAGTACATTTGCGTTAACCCCTGCACCTCCCTATTCCTTATTAGCTCCACATGCAAAAGTCCCTCAGCGTTAACTCCCCAGTGAAGAAAACGAGGTCTGGGTTTAAAAAATAAAAAAAGAAAATCCATCAATTTAGTGCCTGAGAGGCTGAAACAGCAGCTCCTGATCCAGCAGTGACTCCCACACATTGCAGTGGGTGTTAAATCAAATTCTAAATGTGCTGCTATGTCCAAAATCCCTGCGGTCGCTGTCAAGACACTGTCAGACAGGCACGATGCACACTGCTTCCACTGACCGCTCGCTCCATCCCAACCCAAAACTCCTGCTCGTCTCTGGCTTTGGGCAAACAAAGGCATCTTTTTGTCCCAAAATCAGGCCCACCTGCTTTTGCTTAGCAGAACAGAAGCTACTGCAGTTTCTTCCCCCACACTGCTGGTGCGTGGATGGCCAAACGAGTTGCAGAGCTGGTTCCTGGGATCCCACCAGCCTCCCCGCAGATGGCACCCCATGGGGGAGCCCCAGGCTCCCACACTTTGCCTGTGTCACCTTTTCCCTTCTCCTCAACACTGTTAATTTTGCATTCTCCTGGGTGTAGCTGTAATTAATTCATACAGACAGCTCAGTGCAGGTCTCTGATAGCAGTCCACCCACGGTGCTGGGGTTTGGTTACCTCCTACTGGGGGTGTTCAGACAGCATCAGGCTTGTGGGCTGCAACAGGAGACGGGCTCCTCTCGCCCAGCAGCAAAGATGTAAAGAGCATTGACCTCTCCTGAGGACGTTGTTGGCCACCTCAGCACCGCTCCAGGCTGCCAAAAGGAGATGCAAGCCCAGCTCTGGGAACAAGAGCATCCCGTCCTCCTGCAGGTAATGACACTTTGAGCAACCGAAGAGTTGAGCACCCAGGGCTGCTCCTCACCTTTCATCTGGGATTAGATTAAATTATTTGTGTTTGCACATCAGATTGAGATTTTAAAAGCTTACATCTTAGTACACAGGTGTGCCAGGAACACAGCATATGACTTACATCCAGTGTGAACTACCACTGTTACCTCGGGCTTGGCCCAGGTAATAAATTGATAATGAATGACCAATATAAAAATCCAGACCCACCTGAGCGATCCAGAGCTGCTGGTGCTCTGGAAAGGGGGTTTCTGCTTGCCAGCAAAGGGGTTTTGATGTCAGCACTGCATCCATTTTTCACTTTGCCCGACATTGACAGTCCTAACGAAGTCACAAGGAGCACAGATCTGTGACTTTTTGGAAAACAGGGTAAAAGTCAGTTCGAACTGCTGCTCTTTGAAGCTCTGTGTATGTCAGTGTGGTAGGAGCAGCGATCATTCTCCCTGTGACACAAAAGAGCAAAAAGATAAGAGAAACCAAACAGTGCAGACACATTCTTGCCCTTAAAGGCAAACATTAGCTTCAATTATCAAATATTCATTTCCAAGCAGGTGGAATTTCCTCAACCAGGAATAATAACAACAATAGAGCGTGCCTTCAGGTCAGGCTTCTCAGAGAATGCAAACAGCTCTCCTCAACCAGGAATAATAACAACAATAGAGCATGCCTTCAGGTCAGGCTTCTCAAAGAATGCAAACAGCTTATCTAACATAGCCCATATTTTTTAAACTCTCCACTGATTCCCTTAGCATCACTTCTGTTATTTGAAACACACCGTTCAAAAGGCAGCCTTCGTATTTACATATTAAAAGCCTGCATTTGTGGCCTTTGAAGAACACTGAGCAGCTCTACTCACAGGACCTGTGGTGTCTGGCCATGTTCCCCCATGTACTGAGGCAATAACCAAGCACACACGGCAGCTGTGTACCGTCCACTTGCATGCTCTGCTTCAAATATATTTCCTCGGGGGCAGGTGAGTGATTTGTGGTTCATTGCGCTGTCGTGTAGCACGTCGTACCCTACATTGATCCCTCTTTGGTGCCGTCTTCCAGCAGGCAGAGCATCAGCGAGTCATCCTTAAAAAACACCGCTCATGCAGAACGCATACAGCGGTCTCCTTTTTGTACGCTGTCATTGATCACTTCATTCACGTTGCCTGGTGGGTAAACTCAGCTGAGGAATGTGATCTGAGAGAAACGAACCCAAACCATCAATTTAAACCCACGCCAGTTCCCCATGCTGGGTGGCTGTGTGTTTACTGAAAGCTCCTGCAATCTCAAAGGAGAAGATGCCTCAGGAACAGCTTCCCTCAGTGGGATGACAGTCAGGACACACACCACCAGTAAAACACTCCCTCCTGTAGCCTACCATCATGAAACAATGAAAATCCATTTTGCCTGTGGGAGAAACCTGGCTTGGATCAGCAGCTGCCTTATTCATGGTCTAGGTATGCAATTCAGACTGAATACTTCAAAACAAACAAAGGGAGGAAAGAAACCACACTCAGGTTTTAAATACAGCAACATCACTGGTTTGACTCAACACATAACATTAGTTTGAAGGATTTTTGCTGAGGGATTTATATAAAGCCTCATTAAAACTGAATAATCTCCCCCACTTGTCCCACCTACCTCCCTCTGCAGCAGAGCTTTCCTCCTATGTTCAGGACTTCTTGTGCACGCTGACAATTGAAAACTACCTGAAAACAAACCCCTGGAGGTGCTGCTTGGGAAGTAAACACTTCAAAGGCATAGCGAGGACTTTGCAAATGACTGTGCAGGAATAACTTCAGAGGTTTTCATTCCCAGAAGTGTTGGTTTAAGCTGGCTTCATCACTCATTAGGTCTCTCTGATGCTGAGGAGGACCACCCTTCTTTCTGCCCTCGTAAGACCCACCACTGATCTGCATAGTCCCAGTAGGCTGAGCCATGAAAGACCCATGGATGGCAACTGCCAAGAAAGGAATTAATTATTTTCTTCTATTACAGTGTATTTTTACTGTGTCATGCACATGAACAGCAGAAACGAGGGCAGGAGTTCCACTGAAACAGTCCATAACATTTCCTATGGCTCTGTGCAATCTCCAATTCAAATCTGAACACCCACATCATTTTTCATTTCAAACACTCAACCCACCTACAAGAGGAAAATATTTGCATCATTCTTTTATTGAGATTATGTCAATCTGGAAACAGATGGACAGACAATAAGAAATACATGCCAAGTTAATAGGACCAACACGTCCTATCTGTCGTTTCCAAAATGCAGCATGGTGCACACTGTAGGATGCTGTCAGCTGGGCTCAATGGGGATGGTATGTCCAGCGTGTGGCTAGAGCATCTGCACAGCACCCAGCACTTGTCAATACCGTGGCACGAACAGGATGGCAAGAATTCACCAAACCGAGTGCGTGGGGATTCCCAGGAAACACCCCAAATTGCGATGTGTAAAAGCAGAAGGTCTGTCGGTGGGTGTTAGAGGGGGATGCTTTTCTCAAGGTTTTCTAACTGTTCTTCGAAAAATTTAATCTGCTCTTCGAGGTCCTTCTGTTCAATCAGCAAGGAGGTCTTGACCTGAACGAAGTGTCGGTAGTCCCGGAGCTGCTGCTCCGTCAGGTATTTGGCGAGGATACCCGAGACGACCCGCTCCCTGCGATCCAGGTTCTCTTTCAGGTCTTTTGCATCTTCCCGCTGCCTGGACAAGAGCTGGTGCCGTTCGTTCAGCGATTGCTAATGGGATGAGAAAAACAAAGCAGCACACTGTGAAAACTCATCATTCCTGGCAGACTCCAGGTCTTCATTTGGAAGCCACAGCCTATTTAATTTAATTACTTCCTCTTGTGGGCTTTGTGCTCCACGGGAGTTTTTTCTCGATTGAATTACTCATTCTTGTGGCTTGTAAGATAAAGACACCCAGTAGACCCCATCAAGGCTCACTTCTTCCATGTTGCCCTCAGGAAAATAATCAATATACTTAACATTCTGGTAACTTTACAGTATCTTGCATCTGTCTTCATTCAATTAGAAGCTCTTTTAATGCACATATCTCGGTATTTTGTGGGTTGCCTGTGGCCAGAGTGCCAATGTCATATCAAAAAGATGGTGTGACTTCCATTAAAAGGTGCGTGAGAGACAGCAACTTTGATGCAGACAGAAACTGTTCATCAAAGGTTTCTTTTTATCAAGCCCACAAGAATCAAACCTTGCCTGCTCTGCAGGATTTTAATACCTTTCACATTTTGGCTAATTCTCTTTCAGCTGTAATGATTTTCACAGGGATAGCACTGCTGGAAAATGTCCAGTCTCAGGTCAGTGTCCGTGAATCTATATTCTATATGCACAGAGCAACAGTCACCATCGACACCCAAAACGTGGAGTCGAAGACTGAGACTGCTGGTTCTGCTAACGCTGGGGCAACTGCAGTGACTGGGAGATGGATGGAAAAATGCTGGAGAGTAACCAAATCTTTAATGAGCATTTTATTCAAATTCTTGAATAAATTCTTTTCACCTATTTACTATGAAGAGTAGAAACATAACGCAAAAGAAACAGCAGCACCCCACCACCCACAAAGCCAGTCAGTGTGAAATCCTGCTCAAAATCATTGATGTTACCAGGAGAGGCATTTTGGAGCAGGCGGATCCTGATTCCCTATATCATGCTGCATGGCAGGACTCTTGGTGTCCTTCTGCACATGAGCTACCATGAACCCAGAGCTTTGTGGGGGCAGCAGCACAGCCCTGGGAAATCCCAGCTTTTCTAACTCTGTGCTTTTCTAATTTCCCAGTGGGAGAGATCAGCAGGTATTGCATTGATAAACACGTCTAAAAGCAATAATGACAGCAGGAAAGCATCATTCCTGGGATAAGTTTGACTTGTCTTCTGTAGCAAAAAAAAAAGTGTATTTCAGACTTGAAAAGGTTTCCTGGTGACATGAGATAATTCCTAATTTTCCAGCAAAACTGGCGAGTTGAGTTAAACTACAGGGCATTTTATCTCAAGTTACAACCACATCTTCTTCCTCTTTGCTATAGTTAAGACAAGCCCATTCAGTGAAATACAATTTCAAAGGCAGTAATTACCGCATTGAAATTACCAGTGGAAAAAAACCCCAAACAACGAAACGCCCCCTGAAGCACAGGCTTTGCTGCTGCCACCCCAGCACCCAGCTGCAGAGCCCCACTCTGTTTCAGCCATGGAGACACAGCCTGAGCAGCAGCTGCTCGGGATTCAGGTATCATTTCCCAAATTCATTTAGAGCTGTCAGACAAATGAGGTGAGCACAGCCCCATCTGGAAAAAAGCGAGCAGAACAAATTAATTCTCTTGCTCGCTTGTCACTCACCTTCTCCTCAGCATCTGTGTTGCCATCGATCCTCCTCATGGCATTCTGGACTCGGGCGAGGCGGCTGGACAAGCAGAGCAAGAGGCTCACGACCTTCTCCAGGTCGCCGATGAACATCATGTAGCGCTCAAACTCGTTGGGCTTGCAGACGCCCCTCACCATCGCCTCCAGCTCCTCGCCTCGCTCCGCGCACTCCCTGGCTTCAGAGAGGACCAGCTCCCGTTCCTCCCACAGCGCCTGCAGCTTTGACCGGAGGCTGGAGATGAGTTCCAGCTGCAACGGGGAAACAAAATAATCATAGAAAGCTGTTACAGCCAAAGAGAATCCGTATCATTTCTAGAGAACGAATTTTCCTCGTGTTGTCTTCACCAAACTTTGGAGTTTTGAAATAATTTTAAGCTCTGAGAAAGAAAAAAAAAACAGGAAAGATTCTTGTAAGCTGTACTTAATACTCAAACCCTGAAAAGCAAATTACTGGTAATCGCCTTAACTGGTGATATAATCCCTAGCTCAGAGAGCTTCCCAGCAGTCAGAAAGGAACTGCAATAAAGATTACAACACGATTACACACGGTTATGCTCTACGACTTGAGTGCTGTCACCAAGCTCTGCAAGAACCAACTGGAATTTCATTCATAATATTCTCAGAAAAAGCCAGTTCCAGGGGTGATTTAGGAAAGCCCCAGTGCCTGGGTAGTGAAGCAAGTGAAGCTGTGTGATACAGAAATGTCAATAGGGAAAAAGGCCCCAAGACCAGAGTGGGAGAAGAGCCCTATCAGCTTTTTGAGAAGAGGAGCAGCAGATAGACAGCTGGCAATGAGAAATACCACCATGTGCAGAGCAGGAAGAGTTTCAGGAAGGCAGATTGGCATTACCTGGGATGGAGCATGGCCAGGTTTCTAGAGGGAAAAACGTCAATTATCTAATTCCTCAAAGCTACATATTGCCCTTCAGAGCTGCTGTATTTCTATTGCAGTCCAGCTACGTCCAAGCTACTTCTACTCCCTGCACCTATGGAAATGAACAGGGCACTCTAGTGTGCAGAAACTGCTGCCAGTTCTCTCAGAGTAAAAAATATTCTTTATTTAGGCTGCCAGTTGTAATGAATCTGCTACAATTTAAGAACAGATTTGAGTGTTAAACTGTGAGTCAGCTGCTGCACAGGAACTGGCCTTGCAAAGAGATGTAGAGAGATGGTTTTCCTTGTAAAAAACAATCCTGCGTGCTTATTCCAGATACAACCCCTCCCCAGTGACCTGCTGGAGATATCACCATGTGGGAGGAGAGATCTGCATCAAACCAGGCAGGATTTGAACACCACCTCTTACAATCAATATGCCAATTGGCCAGAACTTCACCTACCGGGAAAAACTGATTCAAAGTTATCTGTAAAACATTACTGGGATAAAATTAGTGAACATCACAGTAATATATGTGACGTTAATAATAACTTCTTTGTCGTGGTGAAGGAACGGCGGTTCCTCTGATGGCCATCTACCTACTTTCTTGGATGTAATGTCATCTAGATCGCTTGTGCTGCCTCTGCTCCTGCCCAGGACTTGGCTTCCCTTAGAGGTGAGATCTTCGCTCCTTTGCTTGGCGTCGTGCTCACATTCAGGACATTCTTCTGCTGCATCTTGACTACTTTTCCTGCTGTTGGAATAGAAAAGAAATACCTGTGGCAAACGCTTGTTTTATTTTCAAAACACTTGAGTTTTGTTCTCAAACATTGTGTTCATGGTTTTATCCATCTTTATTTCAGAACCACTCTCTTCTCTTCTCACAGGAGCACTTTTTCTGAGTTTTTAAAAGATACAGAGCAAAAGATCTGCAGCCCAGGTTTGTCCCAGTCTCTTTTAATAAGTATCACTGAACCACATTTCTTCCTTTGTACACCCATAGACTCAAATAATTCTTGATCTGTAAATCAGAAAGCTAAAATATTTTGCTGATTAAACAAACATTTAAAAATATATGCTCATCTCACTACAAGTATATACACAATATTTGTACACTAAAATAGCTTAAAATACTAGATAATTGGTTTAGTCTACTTACTCATTCTCCTGTGCGTGCTGCACGTCTCCCTTTTTTCTGTGTGATTTATCCAGCATGGAAATGTTCACAGGAAACAGACCCTCCATCAGGTCCAGAGCAGTTTTTCTAACAGGACGAGGCATGAGGATATCCACCAGAGAACTGTCTTTGGCAATGATCTCCATGGCAAGCTCTTCGTACCGCTGGTCTGCAGCAGACTGCAGTCTCCTTTTGGGCAGATCCGTCCCTCTCTCGGGGAGAAAATCCTCTTGGCCGTTGTGCACGGACGCGTCCTCTGTGCTTAAATCTTTGGCTGTATCTTTGTCCCCATGGTGAGGCTGAGCTAACGAGGTGTGGGAGGATGTTACCTGGTCCCGAGGAGCTGCAGGCTCTGGATGCTTTATTAGAGTGTCACCATTTGGAGATTTAGTCCTGTATTCCTCCTCCATCCAAGCATCTTCCTTGCTTCTTGGGATAGGAACAGAGGTTTCAGGAATCAGCTCCTCGGTATCCTGGCCACACACATGTCCAATTACGTCATCTTTATATTCATTATTCTTGTGTCCATCTTTCTCGGGATCACAGAAACTGTAAGAAAGAAGACACTTCCTTTTGTTTCAGACACTTCCTCTACAAGAGATGTTTTTGCAGACTGTTTAAGCTGCTACAGGTAATTATCTTTCCAGCTTCCTCTTTTTATTAAAGGTTTTTAAATTCAGATTCCATAATACCTATTTTCTTGGGAAAAAAGGGAGTAAATAAAAGGTGTAGCTGCACCATTCTACATTATGTGAATCCCCATTCGATTTCTCATTTTCTAATTATGACCAACACCCATGTTTTCACCAGCCCTGGTGAGCACAGTGCCCACAGGATGGGACACTGGCAGGGACTGGGGCTTGCCGAGAGCTTTCTCAGGTCAAATGTGGGCACCACCTGGCAGTAACAGGAGCATGATTTGCACCTTGTGTTCTCCTCCACCAGCCCCCTTGTAACACAGCGACTGTATCACAAGAGGACAAATCTTTGCTGTCTGGTTCCTTACACTTTTGTATTTCTACAGGGAGAATATTTCAGGCCAAGAGTGAGAACCGGTTCACACCATCACCGTCTCCTGTGCATCACTTCTCAGAGAAGGCATCCAGTGCTTCCTTCTCTTTGGGCAAACCAAATGCCAACAGTGGAAACACTGTTCATCTGAGGCTTCTGTTTTAAAATGCCCATTAGACTTAGGTAAAAGTTTTATTAAACCCTTTCAATCAACCATTCTGAGATCAAACATCTACTTTTCAGTTGCCCAGTGCTTGTGTGACTCAGTGCTTTGAGTTTTCTGATGAAGGAAAAGGAACTTTGATGGAAAAAGCTACTGCCTGCAGGGCATAAATAATTCTATTCACAATGACAGAATAAGTAGAAATATGTGATTTAAAAGTACACTTGGGAGCAGAATTTGCAAGAATATAGGGGCACTGCTGAGCACAAGATAACTGGAGAATGTGTAGACCATCTTCTGCAATCACCAATGTACATGCAGACATCCATGTAACTGCTTGTGGAAATCGGTCCATCTGTATATATAAATACTACTGCATTAATCATGACTGAATGAACAAACCTATTTTTCCCTCTAGCAAAACTTTTCATAACCTGACAGGATTATGAGGGGGGCAGTAGAGGAAAGCCAGAGGTATTAGACGGAAGGAAGGTTTATAAACCCTGATTTAACTATGTTAACCTGATGTATGAGCTTCAAAGTTGTAGGCACAAAGCAAAAATTTTCTCCCTCAGAAAAGGCAGAGAGGTTTTGTCCACCTTTGTTTAGCTCCTTCTCTAAGGTCACACATAAAAGCAAAGCAGCAACCTGTCCTTCCTCCCCTAAAGGTACCAGTTAACCCTTTCTCTATGCATGGCTCCAGTTTTTCCTAAGCCAAACACAGAGACATGAAGGGAGGCATTTTCTTCTCCTGCAGGAGACCAGGGCAGTGAAGAGTGATGAAGAGACTTAGTGCCTAACAGTGGGGGCTGCAGCACCCCTGTGAAGGGACGCACATACAGATTACTTTCAAGATTTAAGAAAATTTAAGATTTAAAGTTTCTCTTCTTCCAGACACTCTTCGTGTCAGCTTCAACCCAAACTTTTCAGCTTTTCATCAAAAAAGTGAAGTCAGCTTGGCAAAGGGAAATATAATCATAGTTCGTACTAGATAGTGACTAACGATGTCAGTTAGAGATATCTTATCTATTACATGCACATTTTCACTGCAATTAAAAACAAAAACCTCATTAGATCTTGACTGGAACCACCTGGTTCTGGTGATTTAGTGATGTCCTTCATGCTGGAAAAGCCTTCCCATCAAAAAGATGCTAAAACTACCTCCTGCGAACCACCACAGCACTGTAGTGTGATGCTCTACTGCGATACCTAAATTAACGTGATGATGATGCAATACTGTGATCATGGATTGATAAATCTTTTGGGAGTGATGGATGACAGGGAGAGACACGGAGACGTCTAAGAAAATCACTGCAAAGAGTGGCAGATCTTACTCTTACTCATCTCAGATCTCCCTGTGATGGCAGGCGTAGGAGCAGCTTGCAGGCCAGACAAAGCAACTGTAGCCACTACTGGGGAAAATGGACAATACCAGTGAAAACTGCCTCAAAATTATATTGTGCAATTGAACAGATACAAAATCTGAGCGCGAATGTACACATGCAGTCTAGTCTGGATTTTCTACTGTAGCCCAACAGCACTTTCTTGTGGAGGAAAACAAAGAAAAAATGAGTCCTGCATCTGGGCAGGAACAACCC
>NW_010171091.1:2932-3241 GCF_000695765.1 Mesitornis unicolor | reverse complement strand
GACACAACTGCAGAAGTTTAACCTACAGGGAGCATGAAAATGAGATAGAACATGAAATATGTACAGTTTATTAATGGATTTATGTGCACATTCACTGATTTTAGGTGCATCCCTTCCATGACCATGATAATTAAATACAGAAGGAAATTCATAGTGGTGTCTGCTGCAATCACAAAGTGAGCTCTTGCGCAGTCTACTCCATTTTGAGTTTACAAGGAAAGTTTTATTATCAGGAAAGATAAAAAAAAAATCACTCATTACAAAACATGAAGAATCATCATTTGTAACTACCTCGAAATAACTTTGTGC
>NW_010171091.1:0-2802 GCF_000695765.1 Mesitornis unicolor | reverse complement strand
GTATCAACAGTCAGGAATAAGTCTCAATTATCCAAGCTGCATCTGCAAGATAACAAGACACAGTTAATGAAAAGAGGTTATGGATCACAACTATCAGCGATGCCTACTTAGATATTATTTTCAGCTGCTTATATCAATCTGGTTCCTTCAGGAAATCCAATTGACTGCATCATAGGATGCCCAACACTGGCAAAAGGAGGTCAAACAACCAAATCTAGTTTTTATAAAAACTCCATAAAATAATTTAAATTAATTTTTAAAAGTCTGTTAAACTGTGTCTCTAACAATCATCAAACCCACCCAAGAAGACGTGAAACCTGTTCCAAGTGATTCAGGAAGAGTGACAGGTTTCTATGGTGCCAATATAAGTCATAAGGGTAATCTCCTCCAACTTTGCTTGCACAGATCCTCAGCAGTGGGAAGCCCATGTACATACAGAAACATAGATGAAGTAAAAATAGGTAGTTCAGGATGGTATTTGAAGCCTAAGTCTCAAACAAGCAAAAGATGCAACAAAACCACCCTTCAAGCCCCAAAATAACACAATTTTGTGGAAACCATGAATGGGTATGCTTGATGTACACTGGATGACCTCTGATGCATGCTTTGAAATATTATTCCACATATATTCATTCATAAAGCAGTAGCATTGCTTCTTTGCAAGTCAAAGCAGCAGTCAGTCCTGTGATTTTTGATTGAGTTAGTGTATACTGCATTCCATCTTATGAACTCAGTGTCCTTAAGAAAATGTAAATCTGTAAACTATAATGAAGATAGTTTCTGACTAAAGCCAGAACAAATTAGTTATACTTGAAAACTTTCTGTTTTCCTCCCTTGAACACCCTGCGGCAGTCAGCTCATGACCCAAACTGGGACTCTTTCAATCAAGTTTCAGAGAAGTATCTAGAGTGTAGCAATGCCCAGCAAATATAATTCAGTGATAACACCCTGAGGCCAATGGGTGATTTGTTATATAAAGTATTATCTACCTATCAACAATGTCTTTTTTTTTAAACAGATCATTCTGTAAAAGCACACAACAGCAAACAAAGGGGGTGGGGGGGAACAAGCCTGCCATGACAAGAAAAGCCACAAACAACTGACACTGTCTTTCATGACTTACCCAGAAAAATAATTCCTGACAACACATTAATTTAACTCCCAGGAACGGGATTTAACTCAAAATGGAATGGAATGGATTTGAAAAAGAGTATTGTCAAATGTTGACAACAATGTATACACCAACCTGAAAGCTGTGACTTTGGCAAACGCAGCAGATCACTGCTTCTTGTCCAACCATCTATTCCTCTACTCTATACTCAGTGCTCTATTTATCAAGGAAAAAAAAAAAGTACAAGTTTAACCAGCACCACATGCTGTAGTGCAAGTACAACCAACCTTGGGAAAACAGCACTGATAAATACACCCCTGGCCCACAAAATCATCTATCATCACACGCTGCATGGCCCAACCAGCTCTTCTGTGATGCCCACTATAAACAACTCCCAGAAGAAAACAAGTTTGTCAATCAATGACGCAAAAGGGATGCTAAAAGGCTCTGCGATTCTGGGAAATCTACTGTAGCTCAAAAAGAGCCCTTGAGGGTCAGGAAGGAAAGGATTTAATAGTTTTCACAGGAATGATACATTGGCCTGATGCTTCTCTCAAATATTCTTGGAAGAAAAAGAAATTCCATCATACTTCAACAAATGTAAAAGTTTAAACTGTGAACTTAGTCTTCAGTTGTCTTCAAATGTGTTACCATATGTCTTTCCTTTTTGAGTGTACATAACATTAAAATAGCATGCTAGCACTCCTCAAATAACCCATCTGCTGCTCCCTACTTCTGCTAGTTTAAAAGCTTGTCAGCTGCTATCCATGGCAGTTCAATTTTCAGCATCAAATTAGCAATTAATATTTACTATTTATTTTGCCTAATCACACTAATTTCAGGCACTATACTCATCTTTAAGTGCTTCAACACTTGAAATAATAAGGGAATCCCAAACAGCTACGATTAAGAAAACAATATCACAAGTATTTAATCTTGAAACCTGTCTCCATTCATTGAGAATCTACTTTTAACTAACCATAAAGAAACAGATAGAAGTGTTGTTTCAAATTCCATATAATTCAGAAGGCCACTAAGATACAGATCTCTCATGACATGTAGATAAAAAGACAGGAAAGAGTCGTGGAAAGCACAACCATCATTACCTTGCATCACCTTGAATACACTTTCAGACTATAACGCACACCTCTGGGAGTGCTCCTACATACCGAGTAGGCAATCAATGGATTAAAATAAATAAAACTTCAGCAAAATCCAAGCAGCTAAGTCCTCAACCCTCCCTCACATTTAAGTACACCAATAATTTAAGATACATTGTGGCTCCTTATTGCCTACTCACTTTGCATTCAGAGCAGCACATCCTTGCTTCTGTTTCAAGAGGAGAGAGATCACCTCACCCAGTCTCCCACATAGTTTGCTGGTAAGGTCTCCGAGCTGCATCATCTGTGAGTGCCAATCCTGCCAAGCTGGAGAAAAACTGAACTTCACATTTCTACTACAGGGACAGATTGTCTAATGAAAGGTGCGGAAAAACCGGTGTAACTTTACATGAATTCAAATGTAGTAGGACCTGACTGAGATTAACTATTGAGATTTTTTTCATGCTGGCACCTTACTCCCACCCATCTCACCCCAGCAGGGTACTCAATCTTTTCAGTAATCTTATTCAGTATTATTTTGTCTAGAGATCATTTTGTTTCTGGATCAAAGCACTCAGAATTCAGATGGCT
>NW_010171090.1:0-39711 GCF_000695765.1 Mesitornis unicolor | reverse complement strand
ATTCTGTGATTCTGTGATTCTGTGACATTTCATTGCTGTTTTGTCAAAGCAATCTCTGAGAATAGGCATACTGAATCATAAAGTGATTTATAATGACTCAGGGTATCTTGATACCTCACCTCATCTTCTTAACTATAAATCCATTTGGAAAGTCTTACCATAGCATTAACTATGATCCACTGAGTTAAGAACATACTGTACTATCTCTTTTAAGAACTAGAATGCATCTTTGGTTAGTGAAAGTAATGTGCTATCCTTCCCAGATATGTAATTTAATATAACTAGAACATAACTATCTTTTTATAAGCACACAAAAACTGTCTTAAAAATTATCATTAACTCTGAAAAGTTGAGAGCCAGAAAACACCAGAATTACAGTATATATTTTAGTGCTTTATGCTTTATGGTGCAAGTTTCATTTCAACAACTGAATACTGTTATCAACATACTGCCCTGAATTAATTCAGCTCCTGAGATGGATGGTGTTCACTGGCTGCGGAGCTATTCAGTATTGGGCTTTTGTTGGGATTTCTGGTTAGCCTTTCATTGTTGTTGGGTTTTGGGTTTTTTTTTGCCATTCACTGTGTAGATCTGTGCATTATTTACTGCACATTATCCAAATTCTGTTCTGAATACAGAGTTATTAATTTTGTCATGGGCTTTTCTGTAGTTCTCCTACCACTGCATTTATTACCACAATTCCCATCTGAGACAAAAATTACTTGTGATCAGTATTAACTCTATTTAATGTATCAGGAACTGACATAGAGAAATTAATGTTAAAGCTGTTGAACATGTCTATGTATTTGAGCTACCTGAGTTTTTTTTAAGTTCTCAACAACGTAAGAGACTTTTCATGTTCATAGCACATATCCTAAACCAGCTTAATTATTCATACATTCCAGGCTTCATGAACAGAAATGTGGAAGCCATCAATGATTTGCTGTGTGTGCTTTGTTGATGTAATTTTCCTAGCACCACACAGTAAATTTGCAGTCACAGAATCCAGGAAGCGATCAATCATCATGACCAGATAAAATTCTTAAATTCACTATGTGACATTTCTGAATGAACCGAACAACACTCTTATGGCAGTGGTCTTATTCACTACAAGCTCTGGTTCATTGTCAGAACATTACTTATTCACCTACAGTATGAGATGTGGATTTGAAGGTGAACAAGTAATGTGACAGCCCCTTGATTTCAATGTCTGTATTTGGTGCATATGAAGTTGGACAAGGAGTATAATAATAAGAAGAAAGCCCATAGTCTGCTATATCTCCTGTGTGCTGTATATGGCTGTGGATTGCTCCTTTCAGTGCCTGCTGGCTTTCTGACTTAATCCACAGATATTCATTGTTGCAGCCTAGAGAAGTCTTATTACTTCCAATTGCATTCACGGTCCATCCGCTCAGATATGTTCACTAATTTCTACTCAGACTTTCACATGGGGTGGTGACTCCTGTTGCTTCATTGAGCACTGCACAAAATTTTCTTCATTGGTCCTTTATTGGGCTAGAAGGAAGCATATTATCAGCTATGACCAAGTTTTAAAATTAAGGCAGCCACAAAAATAATTCAACAGCAAAATGTTATTGTAAATGTAAGAACATAAATATCCTAAAGAGCTTACCATAGCTACAGCTATTTTGATGTGAGGAACTAGGAAGGTTATCTGCAGGTTGGACATTTTTAGGATCTCTACATCTAATTGTTACACAATTGAATTTTCATAGTACATAAGTTATAAGTGTAATAATGTTATAAACAGGTTCAATCAAGTCAGTCTTACTCAGAAAAGAGACTATAATGCAAGTGGGCATCTGAGATATTATCACAGACAGTCTGAGGAATCTATGTCCCTCTAAATAAGGTAATTTACAAAACTCTTACAAAGCAGAATTGATTCCAATAAAATTACCACCTACATATCTTCACAAATAGTAAATTAAACATCTGAGTTTTCTTCAACAAATTTGTAACATGTATAGGCTGTAGTCAGACACTGCTGAAGACAATATAAATTGGTAAATAGTAAGATAGTAGATATAGTATAAAGAAATATTTTCTGAAATTTTATTTAAGGGAAATGGCCCTTAGTTCTTAGACAAAATATGTCTTTATATATTTGCTGTGTAAAACAAATATTTACTTCCATATATACACATGCAAAATACAAAGTTATTATTTACTGTCTTCCACTTGAACCACAGGAACTACTTTACTTTAGTTTTAATCAAAAATGAATGCAATAAGAGTTCAATAAATGAAAACATAATTTATCCTGTGCATTTAGAATCTAGGACAGCCTTTTTCAGTTTTCTGATGAAAACATACAGAAAATATTGTTTAAAACCTTAAGTCTAGGAATGTGAGAAGCCCAATATGCCTCTATATCAATAGTAAATCTTGTTTAATCTTTACTAAAACAATTTTGAAAATATTACAGACAAATATAATCTAAGAGAACAGAATTTCACAGATTTGAAGGAGAAAATGTCACCTACTGCTGGAATAATAACGTAAGTTACCCAGGGTGGACATGGAATGATTTAATGAATTGATGAAATGGCTCTAATGGTTTTATAAAGAATAACAAACATTTGTTAAAGATAGTTGGTTATGTTTGATCCTGACTTGGAAAGCCAGGAAACACAGTACTTCCTTGTGCACTCTTTTGCAGTTCTATGATGGAAAGGGACAACAGTACCAAAGCTTCCAAGGTAACATTTTCAGAAGTCAAAATTAAAAGCACACTTCTGAAAAGTGTGGCTTTATCCCTGAGATGCTTCTATTTACAACATCAGCCATCACTTGGCTAAACTAGCAGCACCACTAGTCTGGAGTGAAATCTGCTAGCAGCCAGGTTCTAAGAAAATCAGACAGATAAAATACAAGATTGAAAAACAAAAAAAAACCACCCAAACAATCCATATGACTACTTAAATAACTGCAAAGTACTTGGAAAGCCATTCAACATTTGCATATTTTTTTAAAAAGCTTAAAAATGTTTTAGAAAGCTTAGATTCATTACAAAGGGGTATGTGCAGATAGGTACTGATTTACTGCTGGTAAGAAGTGACACAGCAATGCCTGCTTGCTTCATTTGTGAACTGAAATGGCAGGAAGAGGCTAAACCCACAGAGCTCAGTGCAAGCTACAGGCTGCTGTGTTAAGCTGAATCCCTCACAGCCTCTAATCATAACACGACCAAGCAGGCAGCTGGCAGCATGGACCCACATCTCTCTCTGGGGAAAAGGAGACACAGATGAGTACCAAGTCACAGCTCTGAGATGGGGAGGACATGTACACAGCGTGTCAAATCTAAAGGGTGGGCTTCTGACTTTTTAGAATAACCAAAGGCACTTGAGCATGGCCTGAGGTGCGTAGTCTCCAATCATAGATTCATATAGAACCATAAAATAGTTCAGGTTGGAAAAGACCTTTAAAATCATTGAGTCCAACCACTAAGCTAACACTGTCAACTCCACCACTAAACCATGCCCCTCAGCGCCATGTCTATATATCTTTTAAATACCTCCAGGAATGGTGACTCCACCACTTCCCTAGGCAGCTTGTCTTAGTGCTTGATGACCATTCCTGTGAAGAAATTTTTCCTAATACCCAATGTAAACCTTCCCTGGTGCAACCTGAAGCCATTTTCTCTTGTCCTATTGCTTGTTACTTGGGAGAAGAGAATACTCACCTCTCTACAACCTAATTTCACGTAGTTGTAGAGGGCGATAAGGTCTCCCGTCAGCCTCCCTTTCTCTGGGCTAAACAATCCTAGTTCCTTCAGCCACATAAGACTTATACTCTAGACCCTTCACCAGCTTTTTGGCCTTCTTTGGACATACTCCAGCACCTCAATGTCTTTCTTGTGGTGAGGGGCCCAAAACTGACCACAGTATCCGAGATACAGTCTCACCAGTCCTGAGTACAGGAGGACAATCACTTCCCTATCCAGCTGGCCACATTATTTCTGGTACAAACCAGGATGCTATTGGCCTTCTTGGGCACCTAGGCACACTGCTAGCTCACATTCAGCCAGCTGTTGACCCCCAGATCCTTTTCCACTGGGCAGCTTTCCAGTCACTCGTCTCCAAGCCTGTAGCATCACATGGGGTTGTTGTGACCCAAGTGCAAGACCTGGCCTTGTTGAAACTCATACAATAGGCCTCAGCCCATTGATCCAGCCTGTCCAGATCCCTCTGTAGAGCCTTCCTACAGAGCAACACTCCCACCCACATCCATGTCATCTGCAAACTTACTGAGAGTACACTCAATCTCCTCATCCAGATCATTGATAAAGATATTAAACAGAGCTGACTTCCAACTGGATTTAACTCCATTCACCATAATTCTTTGTGCCTGGCCATGCAGCCAATTTTGAGCCTGTGAAAAGTATGCCCATCCAGGCTATGAGCAGTCAATTTCTCCAGGAAAATGCTGTGGCAAATGGTATCAAAGGCTTTGCTAAAGTCTAGATAAACATCCACTGCCTTTTCCTCTTCCATTGAGTGGGTCACCTTGTCATAGAAGGAGATCAGGTTAGTCAAGCAAAGCCTTCCTTTCATATACCCATGCTAACTGGTCCTCATCATTTTTTTCCTGAGCTTCAGCCTAAGCTCTTTGTTCAGCCAGGCCAATCTTCTTCCCCACAGGCTCATCTTTTGGCATATGGGGACAGCCTGCTTCTGTGCCTTTAAGAGTTTCTTCTTGAAGAATGTCCAGCCTTCTTGGACTCCTTTGCCTTTCAGGGCTGCCTCCCAAGGGACTCAATCAGTCTCCTAAAAAGGCCCAAGTCTGCCCTCTGGAAGTCCAAGGTAGCAGTTCTGTTCACCCCCCTCCTTACTTCTCTGAAAATTGAAAAGTCTACCATTTCACTATGCCCAAGATGGCCTCCAACTGCCACATCACCCACAAGTCTTTCTCTGTTCGCAAACAACAGGTCCTGTTGGATGCTTTCCCTTGTTGGCTCACTCACCAACTGTGTCAGGAAGTTATCTTACACACACACACACCAGAAACTTCCTAGACTATTTCTTCTCTGTTGCATTTTATTTCCAACAGACTTCTAGTAAGTCCCCCACAAGAAAAAGGGCTAGTGACTGTGAGACTTGTCCCAGCTGCTTGTAGAATATTTTGTCTTGCCTCTTCATCCTGGTTGGGTGGTCTATACCAGACTCCCACCATGGTATCTACCTTATTGGCCTTCCCCCTTATTCATACCCATAAACACTTAACTCTATTGTCACCATCATTAAGCCCTAGACAATGAAAACACTTCCTAACATACAAGGTTATGGCACTGCCTCCCTTTCTTCGCCTTTCTGCAGAGCTTCTAGCCATCCATTGCAACATTCCAGTTGTGCGAGTCATGCCACTATGATTCCATAAGTCCTGCTGCACAAAGGCTTCAAGGTCCTCCTGTTTGTTGCCCATGCTGCATGCATTGGTGTAGATGCACTTCAGCTGGGCTATTGATCCTGCCACCTTTTAGGGGGGGATAAGCCCTAATTCCTACATGACCATTCTCAGATGCTTTCATGGTTTCTAACACAGCAATAACCCTTGTGTCTTTGCTGCCACATGGATCTTCATCCCCTACCTCTGCTGAGACTACAGACTGAAGAACCTCAATAGTGCACACTGGTGTGCTGCTTTCAGGCTTATCTCTAGTCAACCTTTCCCACTTCGAATCTAAAGGTCCCTTCCAATTCCTAACATTGTGTGATTCTGCGAAAGGTCTTTCAATAAGCGCTGCTAACTCCTGTGGAAAGATCTTATTCCTCCCTTGAGATAGATGTACCCCATCTGTTGCAAGCAAGTCTGCTATTGTATAAACTGAGCCATGATCAAAAAACCCAAAGTCCTACCAGTGACACTAGGCTTGGAGCCAGGTATGAATCTGTTGGCTCTTCTTGTTTCTTCCCCCATCATTCCTTGCAACTGGAAAGATAGAGGAGAACACTACTTGTGCTCCTTATCTCTTGAGAAGTCCTCCCAAGGCCCTGAAGTCTCCCTTGATTACCTCTACCAGCTTTCTGAAGGGCCATCGAAACTGTGTGTAATGTGTAGGAGGAGTTTACAGCATCAAACAGAAAGTATCGCACTCAGCAGGGAGCCAAGCAGCAGAAATGTCTGAGAAAGAGATGTTATGAAGCAAAGTAAATCACGATGTCTATGATTTACTCTGGTCTGAAGAGCAATTTCCCCCTTAAATTGGGATATATATTAACTCACCTGAGGGCCATGTAAAGGCTCCTGTCCACATCCCCCAATTTTTCTAATAGTCCTTAAATATAAATTGCTGTTCAGCATTGCTGCCCCTGTTTTATCCAAGAGCTCAGCAGCTAAAAATGTATTACACATCTGCTTTTAACTTAATACATTTAAAAAACCCTCTAAAATGCTTGAAGCAACTCTTTAATGTTGTGTTTCTTATCAAAAGCAAGGACTCTTTCAAGATATAGTAGTTGAATTAAACTGTGAAATTCTGAATCATCATCATTTCTCATCTTTTGAATCCATTTGAACACAACTTCCAACCATCCAGTTCAGTACTGTGTATTTACAGGGCTGTTAATGACTCTCATTGATTGTATTTTTGCTACATGAGCTCCAAACTAAATGGAAATTCATACTTATATTTTAACAAAACTCCTTCCAACCAAAACTAATATTCTTGCTTTGCAATGTCCTGTGTCAAATGGAGCTGGAATTTATTAACATCACCCCAAATACCTCAAAATACATGCTACATCCATTTAATATAATGTGGTTTAAAGTTATTCTTTTTGTTTTATATTTTATTATTTTGTGTTTCTTACAGAGACCCTGTTAACAGACAAAGAAATTACTTTACTGAGATGGAGGGTAATTTGTATCTAGGAAAGTATATCTAGTGATTTACTCAGCAGGCTGCATGCTAGGATGCTTATCTCTTTCCTAATTAAATACAGACAGTTTTACTTTGGAAATTATGAAAATACATAGGATGTATCTGCAATGCATGTACTGGCAAAAACACAATAGAGGACTCTTGATCACAGAAGAACTGGTATTCATGAAGACAACTTACTGTACAGGTATGAGCAGGATACTGGTTAAGGACATGGATACAGGAAGACCCTACAAGACATATACAAGTTGTTTTCTTCTTTACTTCACCTTTACTTCACTGCCCCTGGCGCAGTGCTGAGTCAAAGTATGAAGGAATATGCATAGGAACATATGCACTGAACAGGAATATAAAATTTTGCTTTTAGGTCATAGTATGTTCTCCGATACCAGACCCTCAAAAGGATATGTTCCTCTGCTTTTTCTTCCTTTCTCTGTTTTCTTCATAGAGGAAATGTGCTTGCCATAGATGTTTCATATGAAAATCACTGCATGAGCTGTACTCAGCTGAGTATGTCAGCAGCCAATAAGTATTTGACAAGAAAGGAGGAGTCCACAGCTCGAGAAACTATTTCCAAATAGAACCTCTGATATATGAACTTTGGAGGAGTCATCTTAAGCTTCATCAGCTACTCAAGACAAGCTTTTCATTGGTACCTCATCTCTAGTACAATTCTTTCTAAGGACAGAAGTACACATTTTCCAAAGGAAATCAGTGCCTAAACAACATAGTAACTAAACATTCAAATTGACCTGTTACATGTGAATATGCGGCTATTGAGGATGCATTTGTACATATAGTAGGACAACTTCTGTATTTTCCCTTCTGCTTGGGAATACTATCTGTGCAATAGGACAGGGTTTACAGTCCTGTGTATAATGTTCCCAGGTATGTTCCTAATACTTATGAAGAAAGTAGGTTTCCTCCTCTCAGTTCATATCTAGTAGACATGGGGCTACATCAATCTTTATTCAAGTGAAACTTACAGGCCTAAATGAAATGTACATTTTTGAGCTCAACCAAGTCTCTAGTGAGCAGTAGTTCTTCCCAGAAAGGTACTACATATAAATCATCATAATTCATTGGGAAAAATGAAACTTTTTTATTGAGTGGGATATTCTAAATTAATAGTGAATCTGAACTTATTTTAACCTCTAGAATAAATGGACAGTCATCTCAATGTCCACATTATTGTCAATATAATAGGGCAGACAGTCTTTAAAAGTATATAAATTAAATGTTATAGTCTGTTAAAAGCAAGATACATCAAGCCAGTTTTGTATATAATTTTTATTTCTCTTCCATTAAGTTACTGTATAATTTTTGGCTGACTTGAGAGCTTTGATATTATTCTTTATTGATGTTATGGTTTATTTACTTAATAGAACTTTGAGGTTGGACTTATTTCCAGATCATAAGCTTTTCTAGGAGACCAGATAATCCAAGCTCTGAAATTCTGTTCGCAAACTCACAGATAAAACACTTGATCCTACCGTGTACAGTCCATATAAAGAAATATGTATTTTGAGGTTAATTCTGGATCTAACTAAAAATGGGCAAATGTAATGATACTTTATTAGACTTGGAATGGAATTTTTTAAAAAAAAAGGAACGCAGCTCTCACAAATTATTTCCAAAAGACCCTTGAATATGTACTTAAATGCAAGTGGTAGCAAACTATAGACATGCAAAACCGATCAAGTGCTGTTTTCCCAACTAGGCGTCCCAGTCTTTCTTGTCTTTTCAATTTCCACATGTGCTTCTAGCTCACGTGATGAGGGAATCAGACATGCTGTGATTACATGTAGGAGTATGAGCCCTACCTTAAAGCCTATGGGCAAAATCTCTTCAAGTATTCTATTTATAGTCTTCACAGTTCATTGCTCTGTGTGTGTACTTCTGTCCAGTTGGCCACATTCTTCTGGTGGGATGCCTCAGATAATGTCTATCATATGAATTTATACAGCAAGAATCTGAATTTCTACAAAAGCACAAGCCAGTGTTCAGCATTACTGCATTGCTGGTAAAGCACACCCATTGGGACCTCATGGGATTTATCTAGTTGTCTCTCTGCTGAAGGTGACCCTAGTCATTGCCATAACTTTTGTCTGTTGGCAGAAAGCTCTAATCAAGTCAGTAGGCTTCAAATGCAGAATTTTAGCTTAAATATCTTATTGCTGACACAACTTGTGCTCGTCTAGATTATTAAAATAGTCTGTATAACAATATAACATTGTGCTAATTACGACATTACAGATATAAGACATATATTGGAATTTTTAAGTCAAAAACCAAAGTCTAAAACTTTAGAGTTTAAATGTAAAGGTTTTTCTATATGCTGCTAATCTTACTACATTAGTATACTGTTTTACTGTGCTGTTCAAAGTAAGCAGTGCAATAAAACAATGATGTGTACTGTTCATGCAAGGAGCATACCAGAAGCAACAGTGAGATGAGAGAATTCCCTCCCCTCCGCTTCCTCTCCTTTGGCTATAAACAACGTATGTATTACCCTTAGCTGTATATTGACAAGAAATGTAGATATAAACAATTGAATTAGATAAAACATTGCTTTAATCTTGAAGGAAATAATGTATAATAAGGAAGAATAGGTAAAGGGAAATCAAAGTTGCTGACTGGAAAGCAGATGAAATTCTGTGACGGCCTCAGCTGAGTGTCATTACTACTGAGTTCAAATAGTAACATTTGTACTCCTTTTATCATATGCATAGAGTGATATGCTCTGTTTTACTGTAAGGGCATTTAGGCCATCACCTTTTGATAGAGACTGATCAAGCTCTGTCAAGACACACACATCTGTCTTCATTTTTCTTGTGTCTTCTTTAATGCAGAACGTCTGTACACAGTGCATGAATTTCTGAATTTTTCAGTGCCACAAAAAAATGTTCTAGCTATAGAAATGTAAATAATTATATACGATAATGAAACAAATGTATGTGTATACTTGTGTATATATGAATTTTTATAAATAAAATTATATATGTTACTGAATGTCTAAACATTTAAAACACTACAGGATGTTCAGTAGTTAATGAAACTGTTCATTGGCAGATATTTATCTGTAGATGAAAAAAGATCTCTGGCCCATCTTAACTTCATGAAAAGGCTCATTTCATTTCAGTGAAGTTAGTAGGAAAACCCTCACTGTGACAGTAGGGTTAAAAATATGTCATTATGGATGCACTCTCAGAAAGATTCACTTGGCACAAACACCTTCTCTGAAAATGTGTGTGGGTCCAGAAAAATACAAATCAGATGGCAGGCTTCACAGAATGAACAAATGGAGTTAATTAAAATCTCTCTCATCTGCATTCAATTTGCCACTGATAGCCACCTCTGAAAAAAATATAAAATAAAAAAAACTTATTCTACTAGAATGTTGTACAACATTTGTCAAACTGTGCCATATAGTACTAAACAGAAGAACTGTGCCTGCTATCAATGCAAAATCCTTGCTATACTTCAGGAATGTTTCATACTATGGTTGAAAATCATAACTAATGTTAGATAATTTTGTATAAGAAGCAATTTCTTGATTTCTGGAGCTGACTGAGAACATCTATGATTCTACCCTCTATTATATACAAACTGGATTTCAATAATATGAATGTAGCTTCTAAAACATCTTTGAACAGAACAATTCCTATAAATCTTGTATCGAGTTTGATTGACTTTTTTTATCCAACCGAGTAATTCAATTTCATCACTGTAGCTGACAAACATCCTGACTAACAAATATTGCCAGTTGCTGAACAATCTGTCTGAAAAGGACAAAGTGGAAAACAAGGATTCCCTGTGCTGTAAAGTTGGCCAAATTTAAAGGAGTGGAGTGTATCCCTTTAATTGCTATGACTATATCTATTCCAAACATCTTCAGGTTATGAGGTTTTTTAATGTTTTCATAGGATATCGTAGTCAGTATGGTGATTATGAGTGCTGCTGCACTGGTTTCCAAGTAGCTTTGAGAATTACATAAATAATACAAAACCAGTAATGAACAGATTATATATGACAAAGGATCTGTTAGCATATATGAGGGTTTATACAGTGAAATTCCATTCAGTGAGAGATATTGGGAGACTGTTTCAGAAGGAGATGAATAGATCAGAAAGCCAAAGAAAACATGAACAAAACGACTAAAAATAACAGCAGGGAGACCGCTTTCCAAGAAAAAAAAAGAAAAATAAAATAAAAAAAGGAAATTTGCTACACTAAAAGGAAATTCTCCACAGATGGATGGCCTAGTACAATTTTAGTATCGCCAGTATGACCTATTCGTAAAGCTACAATAAGTAAAAATGATGCATAAGTTAGTAGCATTATTTTAGTATTAGGATTTTTATTTTTGTTTTAGAATTTGTGATAATGCAGAATTTAGTGAATATATTCAACTAAGAACTAAGAATTTTATTTGACAGCAAATGTTTTTTATTGTTATTTTAAAAAAAATTTTCAGGATTTCCTGTGATATACTAATCCAAAGTAAATAAAAAGATGGAAAAGTAAACACAAACTTTCAAGACAAGATATGCTCCCAAGAACCCTACAGTCACTGAACGAAACCAAAAAATCTTTGAAAGGGGATAATGGGAACCTGGAGTACTCCTCATTTTGGAGTGTTCTAATAAAAATGTTTAGCCTCCTTACAATCTTTGGACAGAAAATTATATATTTCCCTCAAAGGCTTGCTTGCTTCTGAAACATTAATAAAATATTAATTTTAATTCTTAAGCATTGATTTTGGTTTACTTCTAGGTTTTAGTTTTAATGAACCTAGATGAACCTTAATGTCACTTCCATTTGTAGATTGATAGTAACTGCTATCTGTTTCTCTTTTTAGTAAATATGTAGGTTTTTGTCTGTACACTGAGAATAATTAGTCACTGGAACAGTTGTCAAGGGAAGTGACGGATTTTTCATCTCCTCAAACAAAAATTGTGTGTCATAAAATATCAGAGGCACAGTCCAGTTTGACTTTTGATGAAAATTACAGATCTGCAACCACAACATGTTATACTTTCATGACTTTGTGCTTCTCCTTTGCCCTATTCTTTACAAAAAAAGTATCAAAGGTCCTGCAGTTCCACACCATAATTCAAAGGCTTGATTATTACAGTTCCCTTCTTTTAACTCACATAAAGTAGATTCAAGCAAGTCATGTAAATTTGGAGAAAAACTACAATGAAAGCCCCCTCATATTTTTTCTAAATATTTAAGTCGCAAACATAACTTAGCAGATGAACATTTTTTAAAGAAGGGTCCAGAAGCAATTAAGAAAGAAAATTAAGCTCCTTTTTATATGTTCATGCATTGTACATGATACACTAGTTTGAAATGAAAAGTCTTCATATGGAAGCTATGAAAAACATACGGTTGTGTTAATGGAGTTCATACAGTTTTCCCAAGCTCATATAACTGTAAGAAAATGTATGTTTCTTAACTTGAAACATGGCTTTCACATGTTTCACCTCCACTTTCTGATACTTCTTGTTCATGGGGGTAATCTGTCAGACTGAAACTGCTAGAGATATTATCTCTTTTCAGCCGACTACTTACTGCACAATTTTGACACTCCAGCATGATCTGAATAATTTAAGAGATCCTAAGATGTCAGGAGGGGAAAATATAAATTCATGGTTTGTCACTGAAAAAACATGTAGAGATTTTTATACTGGAGGTGTTTCATCATAGAATCATAGAATGGTTTAGATTGGAAGAGATCTTAAAGATCATCTAGTCCAATCCCCCGCCATGGGCAGGGACACCTCACACTAGACCAGGTTGCCCAAAACCCTGTCCAACCTGGCCTTGAACACTTCCAGGGAGGGGACATCCACAACTTCCCTGGGCAACCTGTGCCAGTGTCTCACCACCCTCACAGTAAAGAATTTCTTCTGCGTACAAGTTATAATAATCTTCATAGTTTGAAGAATTTAAATAATCTGAATATTACTGATTTCATACACTGGAGTACTGGCATCAGTTATACTGAATTTTCCTGTGGATGCTTCCTCAGTGATAGAGGAGTCCTGCAGTAATACAGAGCCCAGTGCTATAGTTTCCGCCCTCTCTCACATGTTATCAAGAGAGGGCTGGTAGGAATTATGGTTTGTCAGAAGCTGGAGGAATTTCTAGAAGCTGTCTTTAACATAACTCAAATAAATTTGGGGTCTACTTCAGACATCACTGGAAACTAACTTCAAACCACAACATGATCCTATAAATTCGTACTAAAGGCTCTCTTGACAGACTGAAAAAGGAGACCCTTGAGCTTTGAAACATTTCTGGGCTTTTATCAAACTTAACAGGCTCTGTTTTGAAACAGTTAAAAACTATCCTATTCTGAGACGAAATTAAGCATGTAAAACACTAGAAATAAATTTGTATTAAGAGAGTACCAAAATGAGGGCTTTGAAAACCATTTTCTCAACAGAAAAGTAATATAATGATTAGGCAAGAAACAGGTATCTCAGCCTCATAATACAGTAACTATCAAATGATTAAAAGATTAATATGGGATATTTAGAATCATAAACCAAGCTATAAAATTAATTAATAGAATATTCCACAAATGTTTTTATAAATAAATTACACAGACAGTACTGAAAAAAATTATTAAATTCCTGCTTAACTCACAATATCACTAAAGATTAAGCTTCATGTTTGAAATAACTTATAAATCAAGTCTGGATGTTAAAAGGTTTTTCTTACCGCCTAACTTCCATTTTGTCTCTCAAGGGCTGCATATACGAAGACTAAATGACTTTTTTTACAGTAAAGCTAAGCCTTTGATGAAATGCTTAAACATTTTGAACAGTAAACCAACATTCTTCATTTAAAGAAATAATTGAAACAAACCCAAAAATAATAAATTATGCTTGTAGGTTGTTGGTTGTTGGTAGTTTGTTTTTTTTTAATTTAGAAAATTGCTAAAATTAACACCATCATTTAAAAAAAATGTTTTGACAAATATTATGGTAGGTAACAATGTTATATCCATTAAAATAAAGAATAAGATTAACCCAAAGAATAGTACAGGTCTATTAAACCTAATCACTTGTGCTTAATATCTATCAAAGTTCTACTCAATGGAAAAATATATGGTGGCAATATGAAGTTTGTCTTTTACATAATAGTAACTTGTAAGACTTTATGAGCTTTTTTTTTGCTATCTGTCCATATGTGTCATAGAAATAAAGAGCAACATTTACCCTCCAAATGTATCATCTCCTTTAATTTAGATTAGGTATCCTGTCCTCTCATTCTTTAATTCACAGTATATTCGTATCTGATTGAAAGATCAATTTCTGCTTTAAATTACATATTCATAATCAGATTGTTTCAGGATTATTTAGTCCAACATGAAACAAAGCAAAGACTTATTAAAGGGAAAAGAGGGGGAAAAAAAGTAGAAAATCATAGTTGAATGGAATGAAATCCAAGTTGGCTTCTAAATCTTGATGAAAAGAAATGTATTTTTAAGTACACACTTCTAAATAAATTCATTATAATTATAACAGATTCTTCTGAGAAGCTTTTGCTAATATACTGTTCCAGATGGTAGGTTCCTAATAAGCTTAAAAGCTTCATAGATAAAACCCTAGATATTAGAACTGATAAATAAATTACTTTAAAACAAAGAACAAAAAATTTAAAGTTGCAGAGGTCAGCCAGTACTCTGAACCCTGAGGTTTTAATCTCTCTAAAGCATACTGATAAGAGGACCATCTGCAAACTAATTCAATTTAGATATGGCTGTGCAAAACTAATTCTTTGTTAGAGGCATAAAAATATTTCTGTTTTCTATCTAAGCACTGACTTGCAAATAAAGTAGCAAATAAAATTTTGTTCTGTAAAACAAAACAAACAGAAAAAAACCCTTTATAACAGTGCTTTAAATGAGTAAGAAATGAAGAAAACTCAGTAAAAACTTTTTTATTTCTAAAAGAACAAATTAATTTAATGGACAAAATAAAAAAAGAAAATAGCTTTTAAGTGAACAGTAATCTGAAAAACTATTACTTAAAGAAAAAGAAAATACATTTGTACTTCAAAATTCTTGCAGATAAATATAACAAGACCTAGCTACAGAGAGAGAGAGAAATCCTACCAACCAGTGCCTTCATATATTTCTTTCTCTTATAGTACTTTGACACCATCTCAGTGGCATGCTCGAAGATAATCAGTAAAGATACATCTTGCTAATTTATCAGAAAGACTATGTAAAGATATTTTTAAAAAGCAAAATCAAAATCAAAACCCTCCAAAGGTAATTAATACACATGAATTGTCATCTGGGCTGTCATTTCAAGAGAGGTCTACAGAAATTCATATTGAGCAACCCCAGCATCAGTGTTGGGGTGCAGGTGATGGGATAAAGAATAAACTCTGAAAGTTTTCTGAGATCACCAAGATAAAAAGAAGTGAAAGCAGTACAGTGAGCAAGAGCAGAATTCAACTTTTTATTGATGAAAGTGATATCTCAAAAGTCAGCACAAAACTGAAGTAATTACAGACTTCTTTGGTGAATAAATTTTAAAGATCCTCAGAGGACCTTTCCATTTATTGTTATAAATCCAATCTTCTGGCAGAAGTCTGCATGGAAAATGATGGGAAACAAAAGCTTACACAGTCTGCAGTGTTTTGGAGATGCTAGGAACCCTCTCCGTTCTTGACAAGACATTTGTTCATTTTGTCACATAGCATAATTGTGAGATTTATCTCGAGTAAGAACTATCTTTTCATACTTCTATACTCTTTGAATATATTTATTCCCTAGACTTCCCTAAAAAGTTCAGTGGAACACCATCAAAACATAGGAAGAAATTGGCCTATTTATTGAATAACTGAAAAAGACGGTTGCGTAGAGTCTATACAGGGAATACTCTCAACCTTAAAAAACACAGTCTCAGAAATCTTCAGTTTTTCTCTGGGCCACCCTTAAATCAAATTTTAGTCCATTAACATTTATAATTAAGACTTCAACAATTTAATTTGTATTTATTATCTTTCATGATATGATGATTTTTTCCTTAATTATGTAGTGATTAAAAACCACATCCCCGTTTATTTTATAATCAAGATTAATACTTATGCCCACAAATGATGACTACAGCAATTTCACAGATTTAATGAAGGTAGAGAAGTGATTAGAAGTGTTTAAACATTAAAGAAAATGGCATATTTATTCAAAATATTTAACTATTCATAGATTTATCTGTCCTTACAACCAATAATATTTTTAATATTACAATTAGTTGAACTGGGAGTATAAACAATTATCATGCACAAAGTGCTGTGAAAAGCAGCATATCTGCTAAAATAAATCAAACAGAATAGAGAATGAACACTTAGGAATTACAACATGTTCTTTACCTTTAGTCTGTTCCAAAAATAACTCTAATCTAATAATCTTATCTAATTCATTTTTACAATTCTTTTTCTTGAAAACAAATAAGTAATTAATGAATAAAAACATATGTTAACAGCTAAAATTTTTCATTAATAACCTCTAACAGTTCAGAATTCTTCTTTCAAATACAAATTGTAAAAGCATGAATTTGAGCTTCACAATTTAGTCATATCACTGAGATGAAACAGATTTTAAAAAGCTTTTCAGAAATCTTAAAATATCTAGGGAACTTTCAGAGGTTTTTTCCCCACAGAAAACATACACTATAGTAGGTTCATTTTCTTAAAATGTGACAAAATTGAGGTGTTTAAGAGAACAGGTCTTTCCAATAAACTTGTGCCTTAGATACCAAACTTGCACGTAAAGTTCAAATTCAAGGAGTAGAACAGTCTCATTGCATTTTACTTGAAATAAAAAAAATAAAAAACATCACAATAACTTTTAATGGAAATAGAAGTTTTTCCAGCTCTGCACTGCCCCAGTACCAGTTATACAAAAAAAAAAATAAACATAAGCAAGGCTGCATAATAGATTACTGACATTCAATGTCTATCTCAAAGAAAACACTATAAAAACTCTCTAATGATTCTAGTAAGGCCAGAAATTCTCTGTGTGTAACTGGTTTCATTGATAAAGCATAGAAATCAAATAAAATTCCTTTCAAGCAAGACAGATGTTAAACATACCTAAGCATGATGATGAGGATGACCATATCAGGAAAGAAAATTATTTATTTTTTCTTCATCAACACAACCACCACATCTAATACCACTGTCACCATGTCTGATTCTGCACAGTTACAGAAGAGCTTTCTTGTATCTCAGCTTAGTCATAACTGAGTTGCAAAAAGGGATGGGAAAAATATAGAAAACAATGAAAAACTTTCACATTCCCTTTCAACAACTTGAGTGCAAGTCACATAGTAAATACTATCATTACAAATCTGAAAGATCTGAGAGGCTGTGAAGAATTCTACATATTTTTCTCTTGATGAATTCAGTTAAACAAAATGTACAAGCCACTAACTTTTTTTACTAGCTGAATTTACAAAGGAGTATACAGAATGAGAGTTAGCATGAAATAATGGAAAAAAATGTAACAAAATTATTATCTTATACTGTTTTAACCCCTCATTCATTGGTCCTTACTGCTAGTATGGCAATGGATTGGAGTGCCTATACAAGCAATAGCATAATTCTGTTTGAGACTTATTACTAGAACAAACCAGCACAGCTCTATGGACAACAGTGGATACCACTTTGAAGCATAAATGGTTCTGTCCATTCACGATTTCTGTTTAGCCTTCATCAGGATGAAACTCAAATGTTGTGCAGAATAATTTGCTTACTTCTTTTTACACCAATTATTAAAGTCAAACAACTTTTTAAATTACAAGAATTATGCAACTCAAAGAAAAAAAAGTAGTGGAGTAATTTTTCAGAGAGTAATCAGTTTAATTACCCTTACAGAATTAAAGATTATCTTTTTATCTTTTTTCTTTCCTCAAAGAAAATTATTTCAGTAAACCAACATCGTGATAACATGAGAAAGCAAAGAAACTGTACTCCATTTTAGACTGTTTCTCTGAAAAGCTAACTTCCATTAGATGTTGCAGAATGTTGCTTGAGTTGAAAATCCACGAACTATTTCTCATTTAGTGAAAACAATTGAGGAAATCGGTGTTGCAGAAATGGCAGGAAGTATCCAACCAGTGCTAAACAATACGAAGGACTTACTGTTCAGGCAGACAATTTTCTCTGCATGAATATAATGTGATTACAATGGGAACTGCTGTAGGCTAATGAGCTCCTATTCTCTGTTTTTATGGCATGAAACTCAGGAAAGTGTTCAGCATTTCCCCCTGCACTTTCAAGCAGATGGTACTGTGATGAGACAGTGCCCTTCCACGATACACTGCACAATCTACGTGCTGCAACAGCACAAAAAGCCCAGAGGTCTCTTCTGTGTGTTGATGACATTTAAGATAGACTAGCAGAAACTTCAACAAGGCAAATTGGTTTTGCTGAAGGCATTTAATTAATGGGATTTGAAATATGTATTACCAGACCCAGCAGAGATTTATAACAACCTTAGCCTTCTACTATGAGCA
Organism: Mesitornis unicolor; assembly: GCF_000695765.1. Taxonomy (NCBI): domain Eukaryota; kingdom Metazoa; phylum Chordata; class Aves; order Mesitornithiformes; family Mesitornithidae; genus Mesitornis; species Mesitornis unicolor. The sequence continues at coordinate 21,264 of NW_010171090.1, read as the reverse complement.
AAATCTTTTGGGGTTTGTTATTGTTGTTGTGGGGGGTGGCTTATAAAGGTCATCAGCAAAAATCAAACCTTGGTTGAAGAAAGTCCTCTTATTTAAGACAAAAATTGTGTTCAGGAAATTCTGACTGAAGAAAAAAAATAAAATATAACAGCATAGTATTATGATATCTTTCAAATTTAGAAATTAAACTGATTTTGACTATGGGACATGAGACATTTATTTAAAAATACTTGGTCAAACCACAAGCCATCTAAATATTTATGCGATATCTAGGTAAGTGTTTTGTGATACAAAACCAAGACAGTCAAACTTAATAAGCTCAAATTATTTTGAAGAGAATTTTAACACAACTTTCAATTTTCCCTCACCCCTAAACTACTTACTAGAAAAGTATTTCCTATCTCTGACCCATTGCTATTCAAGATGAAAAAAATCATCCATTTTCTCTGATTCTGAAGTAGAAACATTTTTCTGAAACAAAATCTTTAAATTAATTATATGAACTGAATGATAGTGCAAACAAAGCACAGGGTCTCAGTGCTGTGAATGACATTGCTGTATTGAAATCCATAGAATCATTCAGTTTTACACAAGTGCACAACTTGACAGAAGGTAAACAGATCACACTGTCTATGCTGGTGCTCCTTCTCTTGGACTCTTCAGATCAGGACTTCAGTTTTTTATGTCTGGCCATTGTCACATTAGGGCTCAGGAGCTGCAAAGCCCAAAGAACCTGTGCAAGGTTCCCGTACAGAAGAGCATGATGCAGTCTTTTTGCCAAATGAACTCCTGAAAAAGATTTCCCGTGTTTGTTTTGTTTTCCTGTGGCTGCTGTTCATTCTTGCATTAGATTTCCCCTGCCAGTCCCAGCAAAATAAAAACAGCCTTTCCCCTATATCTTCTTTGGCCACAGAACTGAAGATCAATTGTCTACATCTAGCTCAGTGAGAAAGTCTTATTTAATATTGAAGAACTATGTTTTCTTCTAGTTCTCAAACCACCACTCAAGCTCACTAGAGATACATTTATTTCTCTGCATGGAGCTTTTATTCAGTTTTTATTACAAATGCTGTGGATGATCATTAAACACTATTTGAAGCTGTGTGTGCACAGAAATTACACAACAGCAGAGCAGGTGTTCAGACTGGCTCAGCAACCACCGAAAGCAAACTAAATACTTATGTTTCAGACATATCTTTCAAGGCTGCTCTCCCAAGAGGTATTGTTATAGTATAAAAATGAAAGAAAGATTAGTGTGGATCTTGATTTTATCCTGGATTATATAGCTTATAAAGACAGATCCATTAGCTCTTAAAAATTACAGACTTTTGTAGTTTAATTAACAGTATTACATGCAACTTATTGCTGGGGAAATGGGTATACAAATAAGACATCTGGTCCTTAGTTTGTTCTCATTTCAGTCACTGGTTTGAATGCAGACACCTTTCAGGAAGACAGCACTGAATGTAATTACTTACTTACAGAAAGTTACTACAGCAAATTACTCTTCAGATATTAAAGCAAATATCAGATGAATCTACATTCTAGGAATTAGTAAAACTTGTGTCTTCAACTTACTCCATAGGCTAGATAACCATATTTTTCATCAATGAGTATGAGAGATTCTAGTACCTTGCCCTCTCAAAACTCGAAGAAGGAAAATGCCAAGTATCTGTCTGCACTATGAATTAAATCCTCATATAATCCCTGCAGTTACGCCCAGGGCTTGAAGTAAAGCTAGGAAATTTGTCAATGAGAACATTGTTCCCTGTTTGTGTCAGTAAGTATCTATTTTTCCTCAGTAAGCAAAATTAGCACCAGTTTCAATAATTTGCAGTCTACTCATAATCTAAAAAGAACTTGAGTTTTAATACAAAATCTGCTCACTAAAGTATGTTTTTATAACTTTGAAAAGTCAGATGGAAGAGCACAGTCACTACTACTTTTAGGATTAAAGCATTTTAATCTCAAAGAGCATTCTGTCAATGCATAGTTCCACATAACACAATTGAGTGCTTGCCCTTTCTGTTTGTAAATATTGAGCCAGAGTATCCACTTCATTCTTAAAAATAATCCCTTTATGATTCCATGGCAATAATTCTAGCCTGTCTTAAACAGTTTCATCTCAATTCTGTGATTCTTACAACATAAACAATAGTATTTTGTCCATCTCAAGAAACAGTGAAAATGCTGATAAGATACACAGTTGCACTATCTTCTTGCTCTTCAAAATTTTAAAGAGAAACATTACAAAGATGACTTCTCATTCTCAGTGGTATGGTTATTCTTCCTGAAGAAAGTTCAATAATTTATCAAAATGTAGAGCACTGATGCTGAGAAAGAATCCACTGCATTAGTGCACCAGCATCTGAAGAGCTGTAAGGGTTGCCTGTATCCTTGAGGCTGAATTAGTTTTGGTTCTCAGCAGAGTATTCTGTATGGCAGTAACCATAGCTGGTTGTCATGATTTCTACGCTGACTTTAGAAGAACTCCCAACTGTTTTTACTGAAGTAGAGATTGACGTACTATTAGTCTTAATAGCTGGTGAGAATACAGTAATTTGTTGAGCTAGTTCAATTCTCCTGTGATTGTCTGGAGAACTGTGTTAAACTAAGGAAATAAGGCATTGTATTTGCAGCTTTGCATTATGGCAGCCCTGAGCACAGAGAAGTCTTCATCCAAGAGCCTCCAGGGGTTCCTTCATGTTAAAGGAACAGTTAAGCATAAGAGATTATGTCCTCCTTCACCATCAGGCAGGATTGTTGCTTAGATACAAAGACTCTACTTTAACTTATATACTTCAGAGGATCTCCAACATTGCGTTTAGCCTTCCTCCAATGCTAATGCAGCTCTGCATTGCCCAGCATGGCAATGTCCCTTAAAAAGTTAAAAGGAGTAATAAAAACATCAGGAACAATAAGGAAGACAGGCCCTATTAATCCATCACCAAAATAAAAATCTTAGTCTTAAAATCTGAGAACACAGGTATGTTGTGTGAAGATACTTGTGGAAAAAAAAAAAAGAGAGGTGTTTTAACAAGAGGAAGAAACTACTTTGTCATCTTGTTAGATGAATATATTCAAAGTCCATTCAATAGTAAAGGTACACTTACGTATTTTTCCTGATTTCAGATGGGTTGTAACTTCATTCTTCTGTTTCAAAGAAGCATACAAAGAGTAACTATATATAATAACATCTATTAGCACAAGTTTTCCAGAGTACATAGGAATAATACTAAATATTCCACTGTAATTCAGCCTCGGTCTTACATATATTTCACAATAAACAACCATTTCATTAGTGGTATGTTTGTGTGTTTTCCTTTCAATGTATGAGGTTTTACAAAACAATATTTTTTTGTTTTGGTTTTGGTTAAAATTTGCCATGTGTTTCCTGTCTCTTATGAAATATTATATCAATCACTTACACAACATAAAAAGTGTCAGAATACCACCTTATATCTTGTATGTTTATAATTATAATAGGTATTGTATTTTTTTACCCAGGATTTCAGACAATGATCTTGAGCTTATTCCGTTTTATAATGGTCTGGAATAACTACCTATTATACACAAAATATAACACTATTCTATCATTTGTAAGCCTTCATGCAGCACCTAGGAGGTACCATTATGGACCAAAATCTCTATGATACGTTCAAGCAAAAATACAATAAAAAAAATCCTGAGCTCACAAAATCCAATTTAAAACTTCCAGTTCATTTTCATTATAAATCTAAACAATTAGCAAAAAGATAGCTGTATAAGACATATTTTAATGGTTTTAAGCCTGTTTCCCCCCATTTGTTTTTAGAAATAGATTTTTTTTTAATGTAAGATATTTAAACAACTATGAAAAACGTTTTTTGGACCTTTAAACAGTAATATTCTTTCCACATAAGTTACTACATTTTAGTCATCTAAAATGATCTTTTTAGTGAAAACGATGCTTGCTTCAAAATGCCAGTTTCTTATAATTGTTCCTGCGACAGTGAAATCCAACAAATATAATGTTTTCACATCAAGCCCAACCTTTCAGCATCTTATTGTTTTCCTCAAGTGCTCTTCTCAAAAACTGTAATTTAATAATTTTGACATTTCTTTGAAATCTAGGAAAAATATGCCCTTATGGCTGATTTTAAATTTATTTTTATTTCTGATAAAATTCAAAACTACATGTCTGAAATTGCACTTATACCAATATTAACAGTAATCAAGTCCATAAAAAACTACATTACCTAGTCTGGTATCACTGATTTTTGCACTGTCAACTATGGAGACTTTAAATTGCTGTTAATTTGATATATGTCAGTATAGCAAGAGCCAATAGACACCAGAATAATACTAGAAGAGGAAGTATTACTGCAGTTTTCTCTTGAGATTCCTCTTTCTTCGACTATTTCTGAACAAACTCAAATGATATCTATTTCATAGGCTATTATGTATACCCTCAGTGTTGCAAAAAGAGTGCATGTGTTCACTACTGTACAAGTTACATTTAATTACTTCCATTATAGTAGGTGAAGGAAGTATTGTGATTTTTGTTATTGCAGAAATAATGACAACATTGTAGCACACTTATCTTAGGAGTGACTGAAGAATATTTGGATATTTTTTTTTAAAGCAGTCATAATCAGTAGGACAAATTCAGTTCAAATTGCAGGAAGTAAAATATCCAAGTTCATCTTCCCATCACCCGGACTGCTATGTCAGCAAGTGCTAGCTGCAGACTAGTTTTTAGAGTTGTGTCACATTACATCCTGAGGAAAATAATGAAAACCAAGTACATCACCCTTTCCAAAGACAAATACAATTGTGTATGAATGATGGATAAATAATCTTTCAGCCCTTATGCAAGCAACATTCTTGCTGACATCCAGTTTGACTCCTTCTTCTGAATTACGTTATTCATTATTCTGCCCCAGTGATTCTCTAGAAATGGACTATCTGAAGTCCAGAACAATTTTCATTACAAATATAAATAACTAAATATAGTCTGTTCTTGCAGTCTTTGAAAAGTAAGAAATAATACAGATAAGAGTTCATTAAGGCAGTGGCTGCAGTGCAATGATAAGATTTTATTTGTAGCATGTTACACCTTGCACTTTATTTCTGCATAAGCAATCATACTCATAACCATTTGTAGATAGACAGCATTCAAGTTTGCAAATTCAGGAAATGACTCACAAAGAGGATATTCTCTCAGGATTTATTTGCAGACTAGGGAAAACCAGCTTGACTCTGCAGTGTAGTAGTTGGTAAGGCTATGGAAGAGGGAAGATGTGTTTACCATTGAGAATGAAGTGCATGGGGCAAAATGTCTCTATGCTCTTCCTTTCAGAGATAAATTGTTCTGCTGCTTCTATGTATTTAAAACACAACTCATCTATTACAACAACCAAGAACTCTTAAAGGTTGCAATTCACCATCAGTGAATGCCAAACTAAAAATGCAATTACTATTCTTCAGCTCTCGATGCCTAAAGAACAGTATGATCATATGAATTTCTGGGAGATGGGAAAGAGGAAAAGAAAAGAGGGAGAATGAGTCATTTCAGTTATCATGAAGAATTACAGGCACCCTCATAGAACTAACTGTCAAATGAGTAAGGTTCTGGAGGAAAAAATACAGCTTTATTTCGTCTTATGTTGCACTTAACTCTTTGCCATCAACTCTCGACCCAAGATACAACATATCTAACAAATTCCAGAAACTAATTTTCTCTTACACTGTAAAACTACTAAACTGTTTAAGCAACCAATTCTAGAAAGTTATAATTGTCATTTGAATGGAGGGCTGATATTGGTCTCCTTCTGTTAGTAGCACATATGTGTTACAGGTCTTGAGAATTCTACTAAGTCTCTGCTCTGCTTAATGAAGAGGTGCTCTGTCTCAAGATAGGGACTTCTGGTAGGAGGATTTCATTCAGAATAATTGCCCTGTAATCAGATCACTAATTATGTTTTTATGTAATGACATTTATAAAAAATTCAAAAAACATGCTAATTTGCTCAAATAAAAATGAATAATATCTCTTAATTGGCTGTGGCTTAATTAGTCTAATTACCATACTAAATCTGTCTCAAGCTGATATATCCACACAGAAGTATTTCTAATCTTACAAAAACAAGTTTGCTTTCAGTTCTATGAAAACCTGCTAGTGATTTATAATAAAGTATTGATAAACAGGCTTCTAAATCAATGTAGCACTTCAAGCAGTAACAAAAGCTATTAGTTTTGTGTTCAGACAGATTCACAAGTAAATAGGCAGGGAAAATAAAACAGAAACATTAAACAATAAGTATAAGCAATATCTCATCTGCAGGATGCCCCACAGCAAACATATATTTTGTTAACAAGTCTTAGTCTAACAGTATCAACTAGGAAAAACTCATCAGAAAAAAACACAACACAAAAGATGTTCCAAACCTCTGTGCTACAGGCCAATAGATGATGCTTCAGACTTTCCCTTATACTTAATGCTCAAATAAGATTTTGTAAAACTTTTCAGCTGAAACTGTTTACTGTATGAGAGCTCACATTACTATTGAACTAGTAAAAGTAATTTGAATATACAGGTATCCTTGTTCTCATCACCCAAGAAAAGATTATTTCCAAAGTTAAACGCAAACCCATAGTATCTGAAAATATACTGAGTTTCTGTATATTCTACTATATCGTATGACCAAATCCTCCAAACTAGGTACTTTTTTTCCATATTTTTTTCCTCTTCTGAAAAGAAACACATGCAAAAAGCATGACAGTGAAATATCTGTTGCTTATCTTTTGTGGCAATGAAGTCTAGTAGTCATTAATGCAGCCATATGATCTCTGTTAACTACAAAAGAGAGCCATCAAGTTGGGGGCAGAGAATGGGAACGTGACTAGAAATCACATAATCTTTGAATTAGACAAAGTAATCTGAAAAGCAAACACTAACATGATGAGCAGCCACCAGACCTTTTGCCACCAGATTTTTTGCAGTTGAACACTCCATGTCTCCACAGCAATGAAACACACAAACTGAAAAATGCTACCAAATTATGTAAAAATTGCCAAATCTGGCAATAAAACTGAACTCTCAACCCAGTGTAGATTTTGTCAACTATGCTTTCAGAAGAAATGTCACTAACGGAAGTACAAAACCATAATTGTTATCTATGAAAATAACTAAGTGCCCGAAAGTGATGACCAGACATAACTTTTATGGTTAAGAAGTGAAGTTCGTAAACAAGTGGCAAGAGTTGCGTGAAAAAATGGTATGACAGTACCTATTGATTTTACATTAATCATCTATTTACATTATTTTGTAAGATGTGAATGACAACTAAATACATCAGAACTTCAAAGTCTACTAAAAATTAGAAAAAAGAGAAAGATTTATTTCCTTACACTCCACTACCAGTTGTCTTATCACTATATAATCCGTAAAGTTAAATTAAAACCCTGGATACATCACAGCAGTCATCATTTTCAAGCCACACATGCAGAATTTTATAAAGTTATTAGCTTTATTTTTGGATATATATTGAATATGAATCAAATCTTTAGCAGTTTATTTCTACCACACATCCACAACGAATGGGTTGTTCTTGTCTAAAAAACAATTTTTTAATGCAGTAGGAATGGGATATTAGATTCCAGAACTGACTGAATTTTGCTATATATATAGAGAGAGAACCCATTTGAGAGTTTATTTCTGACTTAATGCTGAAATTTAATGTTTAGACATTTCTAAACATTGAGGAAAACTAGTTGTATTCTACTTAATAGAAAATAACTTTTGCAGGCATAAAAGCAACCTTTTTTTTGTCTGATATCACAGGTTAATTTAGAATCAATCTCCCAAAGAACTTCAGAGTGTTTATTTATTCCACATAGAAATAGTGTGGGCTATTTGATAACTTTGATATGCTAGTTCAACTACACTAAGTTCCAGTTCCAGAATCAAGAATAAAATTGCTATTTTACACCTTAAAAATGTTTTATTCTTCAAGTTAATAAGAGAAATGGAACAAAATTAGAGACCAAAGGACAAATTAAAAAAAAAAAAATTACAAAACATTTAATATTAAAAATAAAAACCCAAAATTCTGATACAGGTAAGAAAATATTTTGTCACTTGTCAAGGTCAATAAGACCTCATTCAAAAATCATAATTTGTGAAAACATGCAACAAAGTAGCCATGTGTTTTTTTAGGAAAGAATAAATTCAAACTAGGTACACAAAAAGAATTTCATTGGAGCCTTAAAAAAAATATCTTTGATATATGTTAGTAGGAATGGACAAATACAGTTATAAAAGTAGTCATAAAATATAGCAGTGTATGTTACTTCTCATACACAACCATAGCCACATGAATACAATACTTAAAGGATTTCTTTGTAGCATGAGATAGGTTGGAGAATTCTGGTATTAAATCGTTTAAAAGTTCTGAGTAGACTGAAAGGCAAAATAGGTTTGTAATATTGTACTTGAATGGTGGCTAATGAAAAACATTTTTTTCTTTCTTAATATAATCTAAGACTTACGTAAAGGGTTCTATGTTATTTCTCTGGTGAATCAAGTTTGATTCTGTAATCCAAGAACAACCCCTGATAAAGAGAGACACTAAAGAAATTTGCACTTCTAAAAACCCGTTATGCTTTCTCACAGTTCTGAAATGCAAATCAGGGACACTTCAGAGCTTTTAAAATGCTTGCTAAATTTAAACAAATTCAGGGAAGGAATCTCAACTTGCAAAAACACCTTTTATTCTGCATAATTAGCCGTTAACAATGATGATATTAACCACATTTATTACACAGCTGCCTTCAGATGAGACTGAAGTCCCATTATGCAAACATAGGTTTCTCACAGAGTTTACAAGCTACATAACACAAGATGAAGAAAGAGACATTGCACATGACAATGTTAGAACACCAAATATCATATTGTTGATGGGGTCACAATCACAGTGAGAAAAACTTATCTACGCAGTAGCAGATAAGCAGGCACTTCTTTATTCACAGTGCTGGGGAGAGACAGAGGTAAGCTCCTCTAATTGTGCTCTGATGCCCCTACATTTTCACAGCCTACTTATACATTTATAACAAAGCAAAATCATACGAGCATGCATAAGATGATCACCTTTTACTCTGCCCCTCACCTTGATTGGTTCCCCACTATCACACCATATAAGACGTTGAATTACCCCGATATGACTTTGAGACAGAGGAAAAAAGTTACAGCCTATTCTTATGGTGGTCTGACCACAGCTATTATCCCTCAAGCTATTGTCTAATTCTTCTCTCGAGCATGGTATGTGCCTTCTCTAAGTGCTTATACAAATATATCTTGCAATCTTTTTCTTAACTCTATAGTTTAAACAAATACTTATTCTAACTACTTAATCATCAACCTGCTTTTAACTACCTTGATTGGTCAAAGTGTTCTTTTAACTCTACTGCTGAAACAAATGCCTACTTTAATCGGCCAGAATTTTCTTGTGACTATAATAATATTAGCTCATCTTTATGTATTTACTGAAGCTACTTCAAAAATATAGTGACATATTTAAGAGAGAAGGTACTTAAAAAGGGGGTGGGGCAGAATATACAGAAAAAAGAGAGAGAAAAGTAATGCAACAAAAGGGTATGCAGGTAGGTGTGAAACTAGGGAGGTTGAAAACAAATTAAATATTAAAAAAAATAACCACTGGAGCACATGACTGCTCCTAAGCAAGACTAAAAAACTGCCTGAAAAAGTGCCAGCTGGCCCTATGAGAAACAATTCTACCAACTTACCAGCAGCAAAAACTAAGCCCAGGAAGGATCCCCAAGATTGCATAATTTACTCACAGAGTACCTGGAACGTTCATAGGTCTGTGATTTAGCAACTTACTTTCATTCCAGCAGTTTATCTATTCAGGAGTCAACCTGGCCACATGGCAGTGAGGGAGGAAGACATCACCTTTATCATAATCTCCCTTTACATGAAGTGCTCTGCACCTTCTGGGTTCCCACCTTCTAGGCCCAGGATGATTGCCGCTCTATCCCATTAGATCTGCTCTGCATTATACAACAGCTCCTAGTCCGTTTCTTCCTACACATGTTCTTGCTGATATTCATACATAAGTGGATGAAGAATGGTGACAAACTTGTTGAATTTAACATAGCTAGACAGTGTGGTGGGTTGTCCTTGCCTGACTGGCAGGTACCTACCAAGTCACTCTGTCACTGCTCCTCCTCTACAGGACAGCAGGAGAAAATAAGATAAAAGAGTCAAGATAATGAATCAATATAAAGACAGAGAGATCACTCATCAATTACTATCACAGGCAGAACAGTTTCAACTTGGGGAAGATTATTTTAATTTATTGCAAATTAATAACAGAGTAGGATAGGAAGAAATAAAATGAAACTAAAAGCACCTTCCACCCACTTTTCCCTCCTTCCTAGGATCAGTTTCACTCTCAAGTCTTCTACCTCCACCCTGCAAGCACGGGTGGGGGAATGAAGGATGTGGCCAGTTCATAATGCTTCATCTCTGATGCTCCCTCTTTCTCATACTCCAGCATGCTGTACCACCAGGAGGAGACAGTCTTTCATACACTTCTCCAGTGTGGGTCCTTCCCATGGGCTTCACATACTGCTGTGGCATGCATCGTTTCCATGGGGTGCTGTCCTTCAGAAACAGAGTGCGGGTCCCCTACAGGCCATAGATCCTGCCAGAAAACCTTCTTCTGCAAGGGCTCCTCTTCATGGAACAACAGTCCCAGGAGCTTTTTCTGGCATACACTTTCCACAGGGTCACAGCGTCCTTTAGGGCACACCCACCTGCTCTGCTGTGGGGTCCTCCATGGGTTCCAGGGAGAATATCTTCACTAGTGTGGACCTCCATGGGCTGCAGGAGGATAGCCTGCATCACCGTGGTCTTCATGCTGCAGAATCTCTACTCCAGCACCTGGACCTCCACCTCCCCTTCCTTCTTCTCTTGCCTGGGTGTCTGCAGGGCTGTTTCTCTCACGTTTTTCTCACTCTTTTCTCTCACAACTGCTGTGTAGCATTTTATCCACCTTTTAAAATGTGTTATCACAGAGGCACCATCAACAATGCTGATGGGCTCAACACTGGCCAGTGCTGGGTCCATTTTGGAGCTGACTGAAACCTAGTCTGTTGAGTATGGGGGTAGCTTCTGATGTCTTCTCAGAGAAGCTAGCCCTGCAACAGCCCCTACTACCAAACCTTGCCATGCGAACCCAATACATAACCACAATAATAACTTACTTCAAAAAGGCAGGATGTGAATAAAAACACAGTGTATAACACCCAGTCATCTGCAGGACTAAAATTCTAAGACTAACAGATCTACATTTAAAATTATACCCTTAAAAATTAAAAATTATCACTTTTCCTACTTATATTAAACCCACAAAGGGGGTTTAGAACTCTATATGAAGCCTTCAGACTGATTAATAGGATGAAAACTATTGTTTTGTACATAAAGCAATATGCAGGACTCAGCTATTCAAATAAAATCTATTACTGGAAATGGCATTTCATTTTAGGCTTTATGATGGAAAATATTTTAAAGTAAATATATAAAGCATTTGATATTCATGTGCAAGTTTCATCAGATGTATTAGTTAAAGCATCCCACTTTAATGCTTGTCAAAACATCTGCATTCTAGATTAAAAAAAGAAGATTGGGTTTTTTTTCTCATTTTAGAGCTGTCTTCTTACTAACCCCTAGAAATAAAAAGCTTTCTAAACATTCATTTACTGAGGAAATTGAAAAACTTTTCATTTACAGTATAGGGCAGGGAGTTTACAGAACAGACACGTTTACAGAAGTAAACAATGTTTTGAAATAACCCTGTGATCGATGGTCTACATCTTTCTAGAATGCTTATATATATATCAGTTGAGAGGCACAGAGTCTGTTTTTAGGCCTTTCCCCTGCATTTCTTTTTCATGCCAAGAGACAGTTACATGATGTTTTTACATAAAATTCAGGTGTGGTTAAAATTTCACATCAGAAGGGAAATACAATGTCCCAGCAGAAATTGCAGCTAAATTAGAATATTAGGTAGGATCAGCAGATGACATCACACCAGCTAGGTATTACAGCATCACCAGTTCCCCCCAGAAAATCTATAAAAACTGTCAATGTCACAGTTTCCATTTCTTCTCTCCACATTATTATTTTTGGTCATAGGAAGTATCTGGCTGAGAAGGAAGCTACTTTCTGCAACTCATCCTTATTAGCATATGAAATCTCCCTGAGCATTGAAGCGAAGGCATATATCACATCTCACTCAATGAAAGTATAAGAAAACCTTCTGCACTGTGTTTTCTCATAACAGTAGAAGAGCAATTCAGGACCCAGTCACCATCTTTTTGGTTTAAGTTTATGTATATTCATTTTATATCTACTCTTAAATGAGATCTAAAATATGAAACACAGAAAAGTGGGGAACACAATTTATTTGAATTCTGTTGTTGGTAGTCAAAAACTCAGTATTTTCCTATAGATTAAACCTGTATATATTTAACTCATCATTTCAGTGTTAGGCCTGATTTAAGTCTGGAGTCTACTGAGAGCCGCTGCACTTCTTTCTGCACCCTGAAACTAGACCTTACAGCCAAGCATACTGAGCTGGAGGAGAGGCAGAAGACTACTTAATCCTAATTGGAACTGGATCCAGCACGCCTTCTCAACAAATGCCTCACTAACACATTAAAGGCTTCAGTCATCAACAACTGAGAATACTGTTATTTAAATAATGCAGATATTTTAAACTTCTTTTCACAGCTTTGTTAACAACTCAGTGGCCACAGCTTTTATTCAAGGGTAAGGGAGAGAAAGAGGTCCAGTTGTAAAATCATCTTCAAGAGAAATAGAAAAAAAAGTAGACTTAGAGTGGATCTGAAATTAACATCTGCATGTTTCACCAAATATATTAACACTTTTTCACTTAACTTTTTCCAACATTATGATCTTTTTGAAAAGCTGCCTCAAATAAATAAAAATTATGAAGCACAAAAATACCCAAGGTTATTAATAAAAATATTTTGGCTTCAGTAAAAAAGATTTATTTGAATGAAGTTCCTGGCAAATGATCCAAGAACCAAGTAACAAAAGACCTTATACTGAGATGTAAATACAGTAACACAACATTGCAGCCTCAGAGAAGTCAATGACGATCAAAGCAGGACTGCAATATTTGGCAGCACCAAGCTCAGTAAGTAAGCCCAGAAAGCAAATTTGTTTTGAAGTTAAAAAAATAGACTTAGAAATAAAACATCAGAGAAAGAATAAAACATGCTTCATAAAATGCAGTCAATAAACACCTCTATCGAGAGAATATCAGATCGTTCAACTAGAACAGAAGTCATGCCAGCAAAATTACAGATGCATGGTAAATCTAAAATGCAATAGAAAACTAAAGGGAAAACTGGCCAAAATCTGAACTAAAAAAAAATCACCCCAGTTAAGTAAGCAAGATCAAACTTTTAGAAGAACAAAAGGAGCATAGACAATCATCATGAACATAAAACCACTTTTGAAAAATGATGAACTGACTTAGAGTTACCTATCACCAAAATGGAAAAACAAAATAACAGACATATATCAGTAAGGTTCATTCATTTCAGAATTTCTAGAGCTTTCCAATTTTCCCATTTTATTTTTTAAAAAATTCCCACATTAAAAAGTATTTCATGAACTTTGACTTGTAATTAATTGCACTTGCACTTAGAATACCCTATAATTGGCAGATGTTTAACATGAATTTACTATTCCATTATACTGTTATTAGATTAACGTCAAATTCTAGTACTTATAATATTTATTATTACTGCTCTTTGTATTATATTAGTATCAAATATCAAACATAATTCATATTATGCGCTATTTATAAATGGTACTTACATCCAGAAGGTAATGTGACCTGAGCGCTCTCTCCTTGAAAAGTTTGGTACAAGCTGACCACAAGCCATCAGTGCATCCTCATAGCAAAGAAAGCGAGGCCACATCTGGAGTGTTGGGTTCAGTTGTGGGTTCCCCAGCACAAGAGAGACATGGACAGACTGGAATGGGTCCAATAAAGGGCCACAAATGTGACTGAGGACTTTGAGCACCTGTCTTATGAGAAAAGGATGAGGGTTAGGACTGCACACCCTGGAGAAAGAAAGACTCAAGGTGTCTTATAAATCTGTATAAATATCTCATTGAACAGAGTAAAGAAGAGGTGGACAGACTCTTCTCAGTCCTTCTTAGTGATAGGACAAGAGTCAACAGACACTGCACATCTCTGAAGTTTTGCAGAGTTATTTTCTCTTCAATGATTTTATAAAGAACACAAATTTATGGGGTTAGCATAAGGATAAGTTTGGAAATTGGTGAGTTGTTTTAATCAGGCATACTATACATTGAGTACTTTAGCAAATAAAACAGCAACAGGAGATCCCAATCTTCATTACAGTCCTTTTAGACTAGCTACCTCAAGTTTAAATCTCCTTTATGGACGGGAGATGGGTTAGGGAAAAGTTAAATTACATTAACTTTTTAAATGTAATTATATTACATTTAACTGTATAGCCAATAACACAGCAAGAATCTGAAGATGATTTTCATTTCTGAAATGAACGTTCTTCAGGGTGTATGGAGCTTTTATTATATTTAAGTGATTCTTATAAAAAACACTGGAAAGATCATCAGCTCTACCAAAGAGTACCGAGTCATAGAACTGATTAGAATAACTTCAGTTGGAAGGGAGCTACAACGATCATCTAGTCCAACTGCCTGATCAATTCAGGGCTGACCAAAAGCTAAAGCATGTTATTAAGGGCATTATGTTCAAATGTCTCTTAAAACACTGACAAGGTGGGGCATTGACCACCTCTCCAGGAAGCCTGTTCCAACATCTGACCACACTCTTGGTAAATAAATGCTTCCTAATGTCCAGTCTAAACCTCTCCTGGTACAGCTTTGAACTATTCCCACACGTCCTATCGCAGGATACTAGGGAGAAGAGATCAGCACTTCCCTCTCCACTTCCTCAAAATGCAAAAGGATAAGTCTTTTTAAGCCAGAAAAAATGGAAATACAAATTAGATGGGACAATATTTTCAATATATAACAGATTAATAAAAACAAAACTAATGAATAAAACTGCATGGTACTATCCTTTATGTAACAGTTAACACTGGGGTATGTACCTCCACAATGAAGAAAAAAAATAAAACAAAACGAAACAAAAAAAACAAACAAACAACCCACAAAACCATTTAGAACTGATTTACTTTTGTAAAGGCAAGATATTTTTAGACAGTAAAAAGGAAAATTGTAATTTCTCCCTAAGCTTCAAAATTCAACTCATAGTCAAGCAGGGGAACCTTAATCCTAAAGATTCTTGTTAAACAAAGATAAAGGTACATGGAAGTTACAACAGGGATCAGGAGATTTTTAGGCTTGTATTGTAAGATCTTCAAGCATTTAAATCTAAAATTTAAAAAAAAAAAAGTAGAAACTGGAAACCAGGAAGCTACTGTAAAATAATTTTGCATTGACCCCTAGAATTAGCCATTGACAACAGTAATTTTTCCTAAGCTTTCAGGTATGTCAGATGGTCTAGGCAGCCATGATCATAGTATTCAGAACATTTGTTTTGAGATTATGACAATTAAACCCACAGTATCATAGAAAACTAGATCTAAAAAACTAACCTCTAAATTTGTCCAAGTTCATGTCATTTAAATTCATTTTAAGAACCTGAAAAAAACTGATAAACCACAGTTTACCTAATCCATCTACTCTAGTGTTAGAAACTTTTTCTACACAGACAAAATGCATCATACTTCATTGTCATTGAAGCCCTGTGCTTTTGTATTATAAAGAAAACACAAAGAGCAGATTGCTTCCTATCTTCTTGCAGAATTCTCTGTGTATAAAAATGTATTATCCCGATTTTTTCTTAGGCAGCTTTTCACTAGATGTCCTCTGTTACTTCAGTCTCTCTTCTTGGATCATAATTTCCAGATTTTCAGTCATTCTTATTTAAGGATTCTTTGAACTGTACTTGGTCTACATCTTTCTTGAGGCACCAGTATCTTAAATTGGTCATAATACTACAGGTAAATACTACCATTACAGAGTCTAGTGTAAGAGAATGTCTTTCATCATACAAAATATACCTACTTATACAGCCAAGAAGAATGTTTGTCTTTTTAGCAACAGCATAATTATTGTATGTATTAGTGACTGAAATAAAATTGATCAATTACTTCATTCCCTATATTCTTTTCCAAAGATTACATTTAGGCTAACTATGACTCATCTTTTTACTTACATGTTAGGCTATTCCTACATATGTGCAGAACTGTACATTTATCCCTATAATCTATCTAGTCTAGTAAATCAATGTAGCTATTAGCCAGCATGGTTGCTGCCCTTCTTCACCTGATTCAACAATTTATGCAGTGTTTTCTTGTCATCCAGAAAACATATCATCCATGAAAATACCAACAATTAAAATTAAAAAAAAAAAAGAAGAAGAAAAAAAAAAAAGACCAGACCAGACCTCTGCAGAATTACAGGTGGTTAGATGCTGCCAGTTTTCATTCTGACAGCAAATCAATCATTACTTCTCTCCTGGTACAGTTTTTCAACTGGTTGTGAATTTACTTTATAACAACTTTTTTCTAGACTATATTTCCCCTAACTGGTTCATGAGAAAGTCAAGACAGAGTATCAAGCAGCTGAGTCAAAACATTCTCTATCTTCTGACAGTCTTCAGCCCATAAACCTTTCTCCTTCCCATGGAAGGAAATTAGATTAATTTGTCACTGCCTAGTTTCCACTTTTGTTTCTATCACATGTGTGTGCACACACACATACACACTATTTTACCGCCATCCCTCCAGCTGGACTTACTTTGACAGAACCTGAGGTCTCTTTTGTTATGCTGCTTTTTTTATAGTACATAACATTGTCTGTTACAAATCTACATTACCAGTTGCTACTGTTATCACACACAACTATTGAATTTTCAGCCAGTACATTGCTGTTGATTCAGAACGGAGAAATCTCTAGAGAGTCATATACAGTACATCATAAAAGCAATCAGAAATTTCAAACTGAAAGCTTAGTGCAGAGAAATAAATGTTTCTGTGAATGCTTTGACAGTATTTACTGTAAAGGGAAAAATATTCTGACAAATATTCTGAAAATTATTTATAAAAAGGTGTTATGTATTATATTTTTATATATTATGAAAATGTGCTTTTATACACACATTTATGCACATTTATTGCAATGACTCAGTGAAAGACAAACTGTTAATCAGCAACCTGTAGAGAGAACGAGGTAAATGTTTACTCATCTATTATGGCGTGACTGTCTCTCTTTTCTTCATAGTCTTCCTTTTTTCAAAATACTTATTCAGTGTCAAAAGCCATGGTGGGTCACAGGTGCTGTAGGTTCAACAACATCAGCTTTATCCCCAAAATTAAAAAAAATTATATAATAAAAATCTGTTTATTCATACATTCTTTTTGAGAAGAAAACAGTGACAAAAAGAACTTTCAGGAAGCTGGAGCTTTAGAAAACTCTTATTCAATAGCATGAGCAAAGGTGCATAATTTGCCTCTCACTAGCTATTCTTACTTCCAGTCAAAGAGGTGACTGACCTGTGCTTGATCAGAAAAACTGAAGATGCGCAGAAAGCAATAAGTGAAATGAGGTCACAGATTTCTTAGTAATTCTGAGGAGAAGTGGATTTTCACTTCTTGAAGAACTGTCAAGCAGACCAGTTTATGCTATGATTAGTGTCTCTTCTCCTTGACTCACAAAAACACACTACTTGAATCTTGCCATTGTAATATGACAAGGTTCCTAAGATTCAAAGTTTTCCTTGCTAGTTTATATTTAGACTTATTTAAAGTGTGAATGAAAAGTAAAAATATTCTGAACTCTTTCTTCCATGAATAACTATTCAATTTTTCTTCTTTTAGATCTGTCAAGATCAGATCCAGGCAGTAGAAAGATATTTTTTCCATTTCTCCAACCAAAAATGCTCATAAATATTCTCAAGACTCTAGAGAACCAAAATCTTTTGTAACTGCTATGATTCATTGGGCTAACAGGTATATATTGACTAAGTGAAGCCAAGGTCGATATCTACCATGAGGTCCAATATATCTTTATATTGACTACAGCATTGAAAGCAGTGGAATTATAATTGGACAGGACTTTTAAGGTAACTAGAAATCTTACTGAAGACTTTGAAGGCTTAAGATATGTTGAAGGGGAAATTCTCAAAATTCCCATACCTAGAAATATGCTGCCGGTTGTTATTGACTCAGGTCACAGACTACAAATGTCTTTTGGAGTCGCAAATAACAATTTATATAATATCTGTCTCACACTGAACTAGGTATTTTAGAAGATGGGCAAGGGTAAGAGTAAACAAAGAGTTTATTGTAACATAGAGTTACTTGCAATAATATTCATATTTCTACAGTGTTCGGTATAAGCAAAATCCTATTTCAGCAATCTGATTTCTGGTGGCTACTAATACTCCATTGACACGTCTCCTGTGGTGCAGCACAGGTTATGGTTATACCATACAAACTTTGTTCAGGTAATGAATTTCAGGATGATTGATCATTATCCCAACTATTATAGAAACATGACTGAAGAATTCCAGTAACTGTCATGGTTGTGTGCCACCCTTGAAAGCAACAAGTGTTAACATGTTAACTTTGAGAAAAGCTGCTTTTTAAATGTCATAGTGTTCTTTGCAGAGATTTTTTTTTTCCATATTCAAAGAATCATTGAAATAAAGACCTTAATCTTCTCGTCTTCTCATATAGTCAAGCATATTTTCATACATAAGTTTTGAAGAAAAAAAAATGTGCGCGTGCGCACACGAGTGCGCACGCACACACACACATATACAGGTATATATATTAAAGATATAACTCACGTTCTCCTTCATTCTCATACATGCAATCATTTTGTATATAAACAGAAAAAAAATATGCTTTCAAAACACAAAGTAAATGAAATCAGGGACAAAGAAGCCAGATTCTCAGTTAATATAAATCACTTTGTTCTACCAATTTCAGAAGAGCTATATGATCCACTGAGTTGTGAATATGACTCTAGACACAATTGTTTTACTGTTTGATGTATATTATTTTTCCTCTAGTGATAACTTTAAATAAAACATAGATCTCCAAGGCTTATATCAACTCTAAATTTCTCACAACTCACCTTTAAGTAGTAAGAATACAGTAAATAAACAAATGATAACTTCTCACCCACTATAAAAAGGGTGGTAAGTTATACCCTTCTCATATAGAAACTTTTATATATTTCCAAGAAGAATGAATGAAGCTATATAAAATGCATTGTCACATACATACACATAAAGTCTTTCAGAAGAGCTTCACAACTAAGGAATACACTACAGGGAATTTTTTTTCTTTTTTTTTTTCTTCTTCAAAAAGGAAATAACATCATAGATTAACAAAAGCATTTTGTATGCTCTAAAGTGAAGCATAGCGGAATACAAATTATACATGCTTTCAGCATGTCTTCTGAGGCAGAAGGTATGCTCCATATTCTATGCAGTAGAACTACACACATCTCAGAGTGGGTTAATGCAATGGTGTGTGGAGTTGAAGCCAAGAAAATCATCACTTCAATGTCTACCTTTTTCTTCAAAGCAACTTATTGCAATTCTGTGACAAAAATAGGCAAAACCTTCCATGCAATCTATATTCATCTGAAAAAGTTTAAGGGCGTCAAGAAGGGTGTTAAAAAAAAAACAACTCACCAAAACTGAGTAATGTGAAAAGAGAAGAGAGTTGAACAATGAGAGTATAAGGAATGATTAAAAATCTTTCACAAATAATGAAAAGATTTGGACAAAAACAAGACCCTATGTTAAGAATTTACTTATTTCCTTATTTCTGAAATACACAGATTTAGAATCAAAGGTCTGTAGTTACTTTTTCATCTTTCCTGGTTACGTCCTCAGTGCAGAAAGCTCATTTTTCACACTAGTATCTATTATTCTGCACGTCTCTTTCCACTGCCTAAAACTTTTGCTCTTCATCTTCAAAAGAAAAAAGGCAATGAGCAACTCACAAAAGATTATTAATAATGACAGTAGATTGGTACAATCATGCACTATCAGTGAGATTAAGCTGGCACCATCCTGAGAGTTATTCCAGTAATGTGACCTCAGCACTGCCCCAGAAAGGGTAAGCAGAATCAGCATGGACAAGATTCTAGTCAAAGAAAACTTTTAAGTCAAGTATTTACATTTGACATACATAATAAGGAATATCTTTCCCATATTAGGCTTTCCTTATTCTTCCTTGTCAGGACTAACTTGTGAAACAGAAGTGGAAGCGCTGCACAACACGTCCTGTGCTTTGTAGCTGCAAGGATGTCCTTACACTATGTGTGATAAGTAATATGACAGGTATTAAACTGATTGTCATCCCAAAGCCCTCATGTTTATTTTGTTGACAGCACATTAGTGCAACTGCGAAAGGAAACCACCTGTACTAAAGTCTTCTTCGCATATCATCACCACAAGCTTCATCTGATTTCTGGGATATCTTTTAGTTCTATGCGTCCAAAGTTGTTATTTTAGTTGACGATTTTATTACTTAGAAGAGGCAAAGCAATTCAATGTAGTGCAGAAGGCAGTGCTGAGTATGGTTGATAGGCCAACATCAGCTAATTACTTAGACACTTTTTTTTTTTGAGGGGATGATAACTTTATATAACTGATGCATTTTTTTAACTAAACATAATTTAATATTGCTATATTTTTGAAATCACAGAACATATTCAAATCCCAGGTGGGTGAGTAGGTGGGGAAAAAAACAAACAGCAAACATATAAACAAAAGAAATCTAGAATCCACTCTTTAATTTCTTATGTTGCAGACTTTTTTTCAGTTTTATCCTACTCATTGTCAATAAAAAAGGGAAAAAATATAATTATAGTATAATACAATATTATATAAATTACAGCTGTGCTTGGATACTCTTTAGTGACTGATAAGATGACTTTATGAAAATTTTCACTAAGTTACTATTTCACTAAGTTATTATTATTATTGTTGTGCACATGCTTACACTTCTGGCAGAAGCACGTAATCCATTAATTGTATAATAATATTGAGCATTATAAAGGACATTAATAAATGTAATAACTGTAAAATGTATATGATTGTCGTGGTTTAGGGCTGGGCCGGC
>NW_010171089.1:26043-31349 GCF_000695765.1 Mesitornis unicolor | reverse complement strand
ATAATAATAATAATAATAATAATAATAGTAAGTAAATTAAATATAATGAAGATATTAAATTAATGAAGTTATTCAATAGATTCCTTTCATGGGAGGCCTCCAGCTCCTTATTCCTGTTTGAACTTGCCCTCTGTTTTGTGGAAATCTCCATATTCATTACAGGTGAGTGTAATGAATACAGACGCATTATTTCTAGGTGAAATGTATTATTTGTGCTTTAAATTATTATTTCCCTCCAGAAGGCTGGCTATTTGATGCAGAACCCACATAAACGCACCAGCATACAGGGGAAATTTTTAGAGCACAGATAAGCACAGCAAGTGGACTTGCCACGTCTAATACACTTCCTGCGCCGAGCAGCAGACCAGCTCACCCCCTGCCTGCCACCATCCAGGGGGCCTTTTCCAGGGAGGTGCAAATAACTGGTGTTACTGTGAGACTCGGGTCCTTGGAGTCCATATCATGCAGAATTCCTGTATGTTCTGTTTGCCACGTGGACTCGGCTGCCTAAGAGCCATAAGAGGAAATCCCAGTGTGTAGGATACCAGAAAATGCTGGGCTAGAACTTACACAGCTTGTTAATTTTAAGTTGGTTTTGGAAGACACTCCAGTCTTGACTGCTGTGTCCATAAGCTGCAAAATAAGCAGACTAGAGGATGTTTCAGGACACAGCACTTTGTTCATCTCATATCCATAGTTTGACCAGAGACTATGGGTTGAACGGGAGGTCTAATTGGCTCGTAGACACAGCTAAAAATCTTCATGGGTCTGAGAGAAAGCCTTGGACTGGGGCCCTGCTATACTTCTGGATGTGTAGTGAAACTGAAACAGATTTTTGTTTTGTGTCCACGCTCAGAGCAAAGCCATACACAGCACTTAGCTATGTGGAGTATCACACACTTTACTCAGTACCCATAGGTACTGAGTACCCAAAGGCAATTTGCGTTGGGTATGTGCAGGTGCATTTTGTCTGCAACATTTTTAACTTGGAACTGCCTAAAACCCAAGAGGCAGAAGGCAGAAATTCTTTTGTTCTGTAGTTAATTCAGAAGCCAGGATGCTTGTTTTTAAGGACTTTTAAAGGACTGCTTAAAACTCTTTACCAAGGATTGGAATGATACTGCCAAGTGCAAGGCACTTCGTATTAATTCTTTCCAGTATAAAATGGGTATTTAGAGAAAAAAAAAAAGCAGCTAATGTTTTTAGCATGTTCCACATGTTCTTCCATACTGAACAAAATAGTTAATCCTCTGCTGTTGCCTTAGCACAGTACATGGGAAATTGAAACTCAAAGAGCCATTTTCAGAGAACTGCAAACCATTTGTCATTTAATTTTAGTTTTATTTTTTTTAAATGAACCTACATAACACCTGACTTGTGTATTCCTCAGTCTATTTAAGTCAAGGGTTAGTAATTCTCTGAACTCTGTTTGCTAAATTTGTACACATTCTAACATACCTAAATTACTGAGATACTTTTTTTTTTCTTTTCAATTCAGTAGAGGGAAAAATTGAGGCAATATCGGTTTCATATAGAAAGCGTTGCCAGAATACCCTTTGCAAGCATGGATTTAGAAGACTCCATGGGAAATAAAAAAAAAATGTTAATCCACACTCTGACCTTTTCAGCTGTTCATTGGACCACCTTAGTAAAAACAACTGTTGCCCCTATGGAGGATCAGGTGACACCATGTCTGGAAATTTTTTTGGATCAGCTTTTTGTTTCTGTTTAACTTGCCTCTCAGTTGTATAGCTATTGGAGTTCTGTGCTGATTCTAACAGAATAACGTGTCTTGGGACCAGTAACAGTATATAACCACACAAAATGCATACGCACATTTTAAGTTACAGTAGCACTTGCCAGTTTTTTCAGCTTGTGCAGTTTTGTTTTGCAGTTGACAAGAGGCTCTGATTGCACGCAACATAAAACTGCTGTTGCCTTTACTTCTTAGTATAAACTGCTCACAAGACGAAGTATTTTCCACTACTGATGAAAACAAAGCTTTAATCAGTTTTCTGTACACACAGCTTTTGCACTCCAAGTTAGCCTCCACATCGCTAAGGTTATTGTCTTTGAAATACTAACGTTTAGCTGAACTGCGTTTCTGTAACTGTTAAGCAGCCTTTAATCTTTCCTTCATGGAAAGGTGGAGCGACGTGACTGCATCTTTAAATGCCTGCACTTATATGTAAACATACATGGGGTGTAGACCGCCAGCAGTTATGTACTGTACAGTATTGATTCCTTCATTTGACATTTATCATCCAGTATGAGTGCTGGTACAAAGTACATTTTCAAATTGTACACACAGTGAGTCTGGATACTATCACTCAATTATTTTTTATAAATGCTCCTACTGGGGGCTCAGTCATTAATAGTTCCAGTTTAACAAACCAGCTCAATTAAAACATTTTTAAGGGGTTTTGGAAAAATTTGGATTGTTTTAATCTACTCTCTGTTTTTCACTTTTCATACCCTGCATTTCCTAATTTCAGCTGGGAGGAAAAGTGCTGTGTTGCACTTTTCTATGCAGTTTTTTTGGCCAAATTAAAAGCAGGAAGTACCAGAAAGTTCACAGAAGAGCAATATTCTTGTGACATTTCTTGTCCAGCTTTATAAAGAGATTCAGATAAGATCTGATGAAGCATTTACATTATTAAATTTCTGTAGCATTGCTTGGAAAACTTATATTACGGACGTTTTTTGTTAAATGAGATTAATTCTTCTTGAATATAACTTAGGGGTTATTTTGAAGGTAATTCAGATGGCGAGATAATTCAGTTAGGTAATTTCAACAAGCAGCTCCTTTGTCCAACACAAATTTGCACAATTCCTATAAGCTAGATTAAACCTAGTGAACTTTCTAGGCTAACCCCCTGTCCTTCCCTTGGGAAACATGAGAAATTGCCAACTACACATCCTTGCTCCGAAACATAGTATGAAACACAGGTTGTTCAACAATTCAAACAGTATGGGAAAAAAAAAACAACTTTGCTATAGTATTTTAGTAAGAGAGTGATGATAATGTGCATATGACAGCAGGTTAATAATAAATATATTATGAAAGTAATAAAATCTAAAATAAAAGAAAAGCTACTTCAGCACATAAATGAGAACTTTATGTAAACTTAAGTAACAGATCTAAGTGCTCAGCTACCATGGATTCTGTATATGGGTTTGTAAAATGCTTAGCAAACTGAAATAATTTGGAAGTAAACTAAGAATTTTGTCAAATTTTAAACCAAAACTAGCATAGCACATTTGAGTTCTAATCTTCAAGGTATTAAGTACTTAGTGCATTTTTATTAATCTCATGAGAAGCCTCCTACTGATAACTGCAGACTATGGTAGATTCTTAACTACTCTAAATGCAGATAGGTTTTTATTAAATATAGCAGTATTTAGAAATAGCCATAAAGAATTTTCACCAAATAGTTTCTCCACTACATTCTATTTGGATTCACTGTTCGTGTAAACCTGGACCCCAAATCACCCTGATTTGTCTTGCCTTCCAGTAGTACACAACCTTAGAATTTAAATGAAATGGGTTGAGCTGTTGGTAATCTTTTATTCAATGTTACAACAAACATAACACACATCATCATTCTAGGATTTTTCATTGCTTAGCCTATATTCTCCAAAACTTAGCCCAGACATCAGGACTGGGAATTCAATGGGCGGTTTGACATCCCATCCCTTTTCTAAAGGATAGATTCTTTTCTGAATTGATTATTCCTGGCTAACATGAGAATCAATTCTGAGAGTCAGTGATAATTTTCCTGGAATAACCCAGTAGACGCAATTTCTATATACTGTTTCTATATACATTATGCAAGTGTGCATAATACTCTGTCTGGAGCCATGACTTTGAGGATTTAAAGGTCATTTCTCATCTTTCGTTGACAGTTAATCAGCCTGGGGGTTAGATGCATGATATACATGCAACTGCCATTCCTGACTCTCCATGGAGGCAACATGTCCTGAAATGTTCAATAACTTGTTCTTTAATGGCTTTGATCCCAATCAGTTGTCTGGCCATCTCAGAGAATAGATGTCTTGGCTCATAGAAGATGTGCTGAAGATGCAGAAACCAGGTTATTGAATATTATACAAGATGGTGTCAAATACACTTTCTGTTCCTGTACGTAACTGTGCAGAACTGCAGATTTCACATTCAAAATTTTACTACCACAGATGGTAGACAAATTGGCACTACTAATTCTGAACACCAGGGTTGGAGAAGATGATGTCCAGAGATCCCTTCCAACCACAAGCATACTGTGCTTGTGTGATTGTGTGATCTAGCTAGCTTCTTCAGCATAATCGACAAGTGAATAATTATGACCAAACATTTAAGATGCTTTACACAAATTTGAGCTTTGTCTCCTGTGTGTGACCTTTGAATACATACAGCGTCGCAGTTGAAGCCCAGCGGGTGACTGAGCACCACGTGGCTGCTTGGTCGCTCTTCCCCCCAGTGGGATGGGGAGGAGGAAATACAAGGAAAAGCTCGGGGGCCAGTACAAGGACAGGGAGGGATCACTCACCAATTATGGACATACGTAAAAAACCCAGACTCAACTTGGAGAAAACAAAACAATTTAATTTATTACCAGTCAAACCACAGTAGAATAACGAGAGAGACAAACAAAACTTAAAATCAACACCACCACCCCTCACCTCCCTTCTTCCTGGGCTCAGCTTTGCTCCTGATTTCTCTACCTCCTCCACGCCATCAACACAGGGGGACAGATATTTGTACACATTGGTAAAATTCTGAACACCAGCGTTGGAGAAGATGATGTCCAGAGGTCCCTTCCAACCACAAGCATACTGTGTTTGTGTGATTGTGTGATCCAGGTAAAGGGGTTGGGGAAGAAGGCGCAGCTCTGTAAGCCTTTCCTCTGAATGGGAGATGTTGTTGAAGCTGTACAAAAGTTGGGATGACGTTCTGGGGCTTGTGGAAACGTGCAGGGCTCATGCCAGGCTTTCTGGGAGAAGGCTGAAAGGCGGGAGAGTGGGAGGTGACCTGCTGGATGCAGGGGAAGCAGCGCATTTCAGCCCATGGCACAAGCATGCATTGCTCAAACGATGGTCTGTCTCTGCATTGCTGCTGAAATCCCGGGATGCTGAGAGTTTGGAGCTTTGCTTTCCTGACTGAGGGCGAGCCAAGCCGTGCAGGCCAAGAGACGGGCCTCACTGTCCTGCAGTGGCTTTGGGGAAGCAGGCAGCCTGTCCCCAGAAGAGAGAGCAACCCCCTCTTGCCTCCCAGCCACAGCCACGGGGCTTGGGGCTGGAGGGGGTGG
>NW_010171089.1:25498-25993 GCF_000695765.1 Mesitornis unicolor | reverse complement strand
GGAGCCGTTTGGGTGCGGAGGTGCTGGCAGGTGGACCCAGCAGGGACAGGGCTGTCAGCATGGCCTCTGTTGGTGGCGCTTGGGTTTGCAGATCTTCAGGACAGGCGGCCCGGCTGATGGTCAAGGGGCTTGGACAGCCCTGCCTGGTGGTAGGAAAGAGGAGGTAGGGAGGCTGTGGGTTGGCTTCATTGGCTCTTTATTCAGCTTCTGTGAAGACAAGAAGCCGTGCTCTCAGGGCGGCCAGCGGGTCATGCAGGCGGAGGGGTGTATCCCCTGGGCTGGCCGGGCACTCCCCTGCAGCCTGTGGTGGGGAGGCGTTGGAGCGTCCTGGAGCTGGGTCACCCTGCGCCCCTCAGTTGCTCCCCGCAGGTCCCCTTCTCCCCGCTGCGGGCCCATTGGTGGTGGGCCTTGGGCGCAGGTTGTAGCGCCACTGCGGGGATCTGCTACGCGCCCGTAGCCTGACCGTGGTCATCTGCCAGCGGGTGGAGGAGCCAA
>NW_010171089.1:0-25296 GCF_000695765.1 Mesitornis unicolor | reverse complement strand
AGCCTGCCCGCTGCAGCTGGCTGGTGTTGGTCATCGCTGCAGAGCCGCTCTGCTCTGGAGCCTCCTCAGCACCTGAGGCCATGTCCGGCCAAGAAAGATGTTCAAAGTGCCTGAGCTTTCTTGGTGCCAGGAACGGAAAAGCAAAGAAAGGCCCAGAAAGCGGTGGGAGAGGGGAAGGTCAGGGCCTTCCAAAGAGGAAGGAAAGTGGTAGCAGAAGCAGCCCTGTGAGACAGCCAGCCGAAAGGGCTGCCCTCCCCACCCGCCTGACCCCCATGGCTCACCCCAGGGACACTGCCCCCAGTCCAAGACTCCCCACCCGCTCTGCTGCCCCCAGCCAACCAGCACGACTCCAGCCAGCACAGGGTACCTGAAGAAGGGGGTCAGGGAAGGTGGAGGTAAACTGGCTGGGGTCTTCACTGCTGTCCACAGCCACAGCACAGGTGTCGTGTGGGACCCACAGCACCTTCGCCAGCCAAGGCTCTGCACAAAGGCAGCGCTCCAGGTGAAGGTCCACAGTCCTGAGGGAGCTTCCACGCTGTGCGTGTGCACTCACAGGAGGCCTGAACCAAAGGCACTGGGATGGAACCCGTGGCTGCTGAAGAGCAGTGAGGATGGGGATGTGACAGATGCCCCCTGGTGAAATCACAGAGGTCTCTGGGGCTGCCCCCCAGCCTGGCAACGGGCAGCTCAGTAATGCAGGTGGGGATCTCCGGTGACATCCTTGGTGCCAAGGGAGCGCCCTGACTGGGCTCCTCCAAGGGCTGTCAGGGAAGAAGGACTCACCCCTTGTCTGCCATGGGAAAGGTCCAGAGCTTGGCAGCAACCTCTGGGGGTCATCTTGTCATCTCTTCGCCTCTCTGAACGTGGATGACATTTGGAAGTTATACAGAAAGCACAGAATTACGGTTTACATGATTTTACCTTTTGTCTATTAGAAGTGTGTCTTCATTACATTTTGCTGTTCAGATCCTCTTGTAGTTTTAATTTCCTTTTGTGTAAGCAAAACACACCATCTTCCCCCACATCCCCAAATATAAGAGTGATTTCTCATAAAAGCAGCGTTGACAGGTATGTCACAGCACTGGTAAGGAAGACCACTGGCATGAGCTTTGACCTCTTTGGGGAAACTGACCTAGAGAGAAGAGGATTTATTGTTAAGTAAAGTTTAGCCCAAACGTTCTGGCTAGTTCAGTAGCTCTCGGCAAAGCTCCACTCCTGAGTTCTCCGAAGCTCATGGTATCGGGAGTGACAGAGCACCAAGCTCTGCAGCCCTCTTTTTCTGTCCTTTCCCATATTGTGGAGGACCTGAGGTCTTTGTACTGGAAGGCTGTCTGTCTGTCTGTCTCTCTGTCTATAGATCTATCATCTATATTCCTACGCTTTCTGAAAGGCGTTTTGCTTGCTTACAACAATGGATTTTGTGTTACGATTCGTACTGTCAGTGGTACTTTTGTGATACATCCCAAACGCTAACTTCTCTCTTAGCTTTACTTGGGCAAATGGAGAAAACGACTCAGTCAATAACATTGAGTAAACTAAGTTACAAACATCAACCTTTTCCTTACCTGCTGCACGCAATCCTAATGTCAGGTTCGTCACAGGACACAACTGCAACCGGGGAGACGTAAAACCTCGCTATACTGGACGCACTGCCCCATTTCTGCGCAGTGCTGCAGCTTTTCTCCCGTGGTAGGAGTCAAATCACCAACTGAGTTGTGCTTAGCACGTCCTCCTCGTCACAACGCCAAGGCTCAGTGCTGCCAACAAACAAAGTAGAGCTTCTCAGAACCTGCATGGTGGGGACCACTAAAGAAATCTCGTGCACGAGGAGGATGCGTGGCAGCAGCTTATATGTTAGTGTAATAGGTGTTGCCCAAGACTTTGTTCAACGTATTTTTTCAGGGCCATGTTAGCAAAGTTAGACCTGATCAGGTCCCTTTCCTAAGCTACCACTGTGTAGTCAGTAGACAGTCAGTAGACCTCAATCAAGCACAACAAAAGAGATCAGATATGTGTCCAACAAAGAAGTGTTTCTGTTGTTGTTCTCCTGAAATGTCATGGGTGAAGTTGCATGAGGTAGCAGAGTTATCTGTAATTTTGTTACCAAACCCAAGAAGGTCTTACTCTGTACACCAGGCTCTGGTTTTCAACACACACTGTGATTGATTCAGTTCAACGCATGAACCAAGCAGAAAACAGACCCTCCTCTAATGCTCGCCAGGATGGCAATTTGAACTTAAGGAGAGGATCTCTGTGTGCTGTACCTAACAAATGGTAAAATGAACACACATGGCCACCAGTGAAGAGTAAGAAAGAAATGGGAAACCCTTTCTGATGATGAAACCCCTTCTGATGATGCGACCCATTAAGAGTGGTTTAACCCACCTTCATATTGGGGTCCGATTCCTAAATGGTCTTATCAGCGCTTTGAATCTGTCGTAGAGAAAAATAATGAAAGCAGCCAAAGATTTAAAACCAGGTTGGTTATTTTCCAGTTAAGAGATTCTTCCAAGGGAACATTGCAAACCTACAGACTGTCCCCCCTTTTCTTAGAGCTTGGTACCTCTGAGGGTCCATGGCTGAAGACAAATAGACCTACTGACACCCTAATCTTGAGAATCAAGTGAAAGCAGGGATAGTTAGTGCTGAACAAAACAAAAACATTAAGGCAGGCCACAGCAAGGTTTACCCTATCTCCTTTTTTCCTTTTGGTAAGTGTTGAAGTACAGGAATCTTTCCTGATGTGATTACAGCCATGCTTTCATCTTTTTCATAAGATACCAGGGTCATTCAGTGCTTGTTTTTTTATGCCGCATAGTGTGGCCCTTCACCACCGAAATTATGCGTAAGAGCACACAAACCGTTTCACCACTGCCTTTTCTCATTATTACTTTGATGTCTGACCGCTGAGGAAGAGGCTTTATCTTCACAACCTCCATGACCCAGAGCCTGGCCCTGAGGCAGTAATGTCCATTACCGCTGTGAACCACTGCGATTTGAAGCAGGACCACACTCGGAACCCCTCTCGCCTCACCAGCCCTGCCTCGACGGGCCCCCTCTCCAGCCTGCCCCAGGCCCCTCTGCGGCAGGGACTATTTCCAGAAAAACCCACACGACTTTTGGGAAAAAGCGGTGCATTGATATTTCAGCAGTGTCTGGCCACGATGGTTCAGACCCGCCCGTTGCCCTGCTGCAGAGGCAGGTTACAAAGAGGCGGGCAGAGGCCGGGGCGGTGGGAACGGAAGGGGCTCCGCAAAGAAAGAGAGCCCGGCCCCGGGCCTGCGGCAGCCCCTCCGCTCTGCCTCCCCGG
Organism: Mesitornis unicolor; assembly: GCF_000695765.1. Classification (NCBI taxonomy): domain Eukaryota; kingdom Metazoa; phylum Chordata; class Aves; order Mesitornithiformes; family Mesitornithidae; genus Mesitornis; species Mesitornis unicolor. The sequence goes on along the minus strand of NW_010171089.1, from coordinate 21,986 downwards.
GACTGCGCTTCCCATCACACATTGCGGCGGGAGAGGAACCTGCGCATGTGCAGACCCACGGGCAAGCCCCTTCACCCCCGCCCCGGTTTTGTTTCCGGGCCGCGGTCGCGTCCGCCGCGTCGGGGGCTTCCGGGGTGCGGCGGCAGGGGGTGGTGTCCGGAGGCTCCGGGGCTGCCGCCTCGGCCTCGGCCGCGCGGGTATGGACGAGGACGGGCTGCCCATTGTGGGCTCCGGCATCGACCTCACCAAGGTACGGGCTGCGGTCGCCCGGGGATGCGAAGCTGTGTCTCCGGGAGGGTGGTATTACTGTTTTCCAAGAGCGTTTTGCTACACGTTCTGTTACAGCGTTATATCTAAGGGCTAAGCCATTTCAGTCTTAGAACTGTGAGTCAAATCCCATGCAAAGCTGCTTATTAATATCTTTTAACAATGCAGAAAACACTTTTTTTTTAGCTTGCTTTCTCAAATACAGAGCATAATGATAGGACAGTTCCAGTGGCTCCAATGATCCTTACAGTCCTCTGTGCCACCCCATAAATTTCTGAGAAGTTTGTAAGTTCAACAGTTATGGAACTGCAGAACTGAACTTTAGCAAACTCTGCCATACAGGTGCACAGATTGAAAAATTGAGGTAGTAGCAACACAAGTCTCACAAAAAAACAGAACCACTTAGGACTGGCAAAGTGTAGCACGTGTCTACACTGACAGCTGGAAGACTAAAGAAGAGATGAAGACCAAAGAGTTGCCACGTTCACAAACTGTGTTCAGTGCAGCTGACGCTTAGCTGCAAATATTTTTCCTTCCAGATCCTGAATTTTAGCCAGTTACGGTTCCATAGAGTAATTTCCTGTGTGAAGTTTAAGACTTAAACAGTTCTCCAAGGTAGTTAAACATGAGGCACAGTAACTTTATACACAAACACTTGTGTGACTGTTCCTGGTTCCAGTCTTGTATAATGGTTTAAATAAAAATGCTAATTGTTAGTTATGTTCTGAGCACCAGACTTGTTTTTGACATACCTGGTTTTCTACCTTTTAGTCTGAAAAGTATGTGTGCATCAGAGTCTGACTCAGAGGAGTGATGCTAAAGTGTAATTTTAGGACAGTCTGGGCTTGCAAATGAGAAGAAGTATTGGTAGCCACTAAAGACCGGCAGCAATTTCACTACTCTTTATTTTTGATTATGATGTTGGTTGTAACTGAGTATTTGTATGGATGACTGAGTTTTCCTTCTTAAGCTTCAGAAGATTTTTATTTCTTCTCTGTTTTCTGAATTTTTTAACACTGATTTTCAGGAATGTTCACAATTTCATCTAGAAGTGTTTTATTAAATAAGATTACAGTCCTTCACTTATGTGGATCTTGTTGCCTTTTCTGTGTATCCTGTAACTTTTCAACTGTCATGTTAGTAGTAGTTTTTTAGTGAAAAAAGATTTGTATACAGGTAACAAAATATATATATCTATTAAAAATTTGTGTATATGTGCATTCATAGCAAGCACACTTGAGGCAGATTTCTAAAATAACTTACTCTAAAACATTTGCATTTTTTAAACAAGTCTTTGAATCCAAATGTGAGAATTGACATCTACATATAGTCTAATTTTCTTATATTATTTAATACAGGTCCCTGCTATTCAGCAGAAAAGAACTGTAGCATTTCTAAACCAGTTTGTGGTCCACACAGTGCAGTTTCTCAACCGCTTTTCTACTGTATGTGAAGAGGTATGTTTATTATTTTTCCAGCTGTTAATTTATACAATGAAAAAAATCCTAGAAGTGAGAACGATTCACTTCAGTATTTTTGATGCAGTAACACTGGTAGCTTAAACTAAAAAATTCAGTCTGCTTTCTGTTCAAGGTTTCTCTTCAGTAAGTGCTTAAGACAGATTTTTTTTTTTCCCCCCAAGTATCCACATGAACTGCTGATTACACCACAGTTAATCCTTTTTCCTTAAACTTTTGCGTTTGGCACAGTCTTTGAACTTTCTGATACATAAAATTTGTTCTGAGCAGCTCCATCTGTGGGTATCATCATGTTTTGGAAGAAGGATGCCTTATTCCTGTGGTGCTGAATCCATTTTGACATTGAGTATTCCCCTCATCTGTGTCCTAGGATATTGCATGAAAACTTGCTTTCAGATTTTAGCACCTTTAATTTAAAAGGGTGATACACTAAGCAGTTAATTTTAGTATCTTGTGAAAAAGAGAAAAATAAAATTATTTAGTGTTAATAAGTTTTCATGGTGACTTTAGCGTCAATGGAAATATACCACACTAACAGGACTAGAACTGTCCACTGAACAGAACAAGAGTGCTTCCTCCCTTGTAGAAAGGTTGTTTTCTAATGTGGCTTTGAGCTTAACCTTTTTGTCATTAGTGGTTTTTTTGTGACTGTTTGCGAGTTTATTCAACAAAGACTACTATACAGCCCTAGCCAGCAGGGCTAGGGCAGCAGTCAAATCCAATTAGACTCAGCCATGTAGTCTGAGAAATTCTGTTACTTGTTAGTAAAGTTTAGAGCCAGACCCGTGACAAGTTTAAATTTGGCTACCACATCAACAGATGGAGCTTCAGAGGAAAAAAAGTAATATTTTCTAGATTTTTAAACTTACTGTAATTTGATACGTGGGGCAGTGTAACTGCTTGGTGATGCTGTTGTCGGTTTTCCAAAACTCAGTTGTCACATGATCTTAATATTACCTCTTACATAGGCACTATTGAAATCAGAACACATATATTTAAAGCCACCCTGAGCATGCAGGTATGCTGTGAAGTCTAGTTAGTAAAATGGTTATTGATTAAGCTAAACGTCTTGTTGCCCAAGAGACTAAGTAGTTGCTTTATAAACGCCTTGAAATTTTTTTTCTGTTTATGAAGTACAGAAGTATTTTTCATGTGAAAGGTCGCAGTGTAAATTAGCAGAAGCCAAGAAATTCAAAATCAGGGCTGACACCATCCTTAACTCTCGATTTCTTGGCTCTTGTCTAGCCAAACTGACCCATAAAGTTATGTAACTCCCTGGTACATCTTTCCTCCCCTTTTCCCAGCGATATGTAGGGCACATAGTTACATTCAATAGGAACTAACTCCTCTTCATGAACAATGAACCATCTGTAAACAAGTCAGTGCACTATCCAAAAGGACTAACTCCTGTCGGTCTCTTTTTACTTTTTTCTAGCATATTGGCAGAACTGCCATTTTCTGAAGGTGTTAAAGTTCTGCTTCAGAGCCAGGCAGAATCTTGCCAACATGCCAGGAAGCTGTCAGAGTGGTACATATCTGCCAGCCAGCATGCTAGCCAACTTCACTTGGACAGGTCTGGTGGAGTATGGTAGTGATTAGTTAAAAGAGTGACAGTTCTTATAGAGTAATTTAGAAAAACTGAAATTGTATTTAAAAAAAAAAAAAGAGTTAAAATTTGACTGAGGTGCACCTGGAGCTTATAAAGCTTCTGGTTGGCTCTGGTTCTGGTTGCATTTTGACTGTATAAGACTTTCAATCACCTGCTGTATTCTTTATCAGATTTTTCTACTTTGTATTTGCTGTGTTACATACACACGCATCACATCTCTTCATCTTCCACATTTGGAAAAAGCTTTGAAGAAAGATGTTTTGGTAACTGTGAGAGTACAGTATGTCTACCACTATTTTCCAGATGCCCAAAGTAATACCCTATTTACTTTGGATTTCTTCTGTACATAGTCTGTCTTCACTTCTGTCAGTCTTTATTTGGGAAAACTAACTGCCTAGTAAAATTGTTTAAATTTTGAACCAGTGTAGCTACTGTACTAAAAAGGGATGTCATTGCTTCATTTATTTCATAGTGCTATCATCTCATTAACACTCTACTTTGCCTTCAGCAAGTGAAAGATAAAAATGATTTTGTTTAGCTAGATGTGAAGTGTTTTATGTGCACAAGTGGCCTAGGGGATTGTTTGCACATCTTAATTATTTTCTGTTTCAGAAATTGTCAGCGCTCTCTCTCCGTATCCAACAAATTGAAACAACACTCAATATTTTGGATGCAAAGGTTTGTATGTTTACAGACTTTGTCTTCTAACAGTGATAGCCTCCTACATCACATGAACTAGCTTCCTTTTCATGGTCTGAATTGAGCAAATAAGTTTTCATAATTATTTGAAGCAGCTAATACACATGGCAAATTCTTTCTTTGCTTGCCTTGCTACTTACATCGTGTAACAGTTGAACATGAAGTTGATACAGAAGAAAGGAATCAACAGCACATAGTGGAGATGTTGGTTTTGTCTCTGTCTTTTGTCCTGTATTGAACAGGAAAGGGCAGCTTGGATCTTGAAAGCGTAACTGAACTACATAGCAGCTTACTTGTCTTGATTTTATTGCAATGTTTGGTTTTAAGAAAATGGAGGGAAGTTTTCGGATATTAAAATATGCAACTTCTGTTGCAGGGTTGCAGTGCAAAATCACATTTGCCGTGCAGACTCTGATAAGACATTTTTGCCCCCTTTGTAAAGCAAAAGTATCTTTGTAAGTGTTACCAGACTATAAGGATTTCATCTGGTAGAAGTGACTAGGCAGATGCCTTGTAAACCTTTTGATACTGAAATGTGACCTGAATTGGATCTAAGCTAACACAAATGTAGCTGATGTATCTTCTTTAGCTAAAATGACGAAAGGATATAATCTATAGTCATGTAAAAGAAAAAAAAAAAAGAACAAAACCCACCTGCTGTACAGTTTTAACCAGTACTTTCAGTAGTGATTAAAGCAATTTTGCCTGACATTTCTGAGAGCAGGGGCAGGACATTTTGAAACTGTTCATTAAGATCTTTGTGGAAAAAATACTGCGGTAGTACAAAGAGTGCTTACTAACTCTTATTTATTTGAAAATATTTAGAAATCATCAGTGTTGATAATTTTTTCAGAATCCTTCATAATCATGTTAAATAGAATTGCCTTCAAATAAATATGCAGCATGCTTAAGATCTACTCTCAGCATTTTCTTAAAAGAGCCAAAGATGTAGAAGATTGGAAAATCTGTAACCAGTCACCCATCTGTTAGGTAATAGAGCTGATTTCTTTCACTATAGAGAAAATAGCAGAGAAGATGGCACAGCTCTTGTGTGGTAGATAAGTGCAGTAGCAAAATGCTGGGCAGCCTTTCCTGCACTGCAACCCTGTGTTAACAGTGAAGGCTCCAATGGAGTGTTTTGGAGTTTTTCTTGTAGAAGCCACCTGAATAGAATTTTTTTTCCCCCAATAAAAATACCAAAACTAGTGATAAAATGTTACAGTTTTACTAGTGTGAAACCTGCCTGGGGAATATGTGATAAGCAGCATACTGCAGATATTGTTGGACACATAGACTTACGATGTGCTCATTGCTTATTTCATGTTTTTTACATTCAGTTAGCCTCTATTCCTGGCCTAGAAGATGTCAAATTTGAAGTGTCCAGTGCAAATATGAATAGTGTTACGAATGGTCTTGTGACACAAGCAACTATGGATCAACAGACAGCTGTATCACCTCAGTCTCAAGTAAGTAATTGTCCTGGGTTTGCTGTGCCTGAATTTAGAATTCCCTTTTAATGTATCAACAGAGCTGGATTTCTGAGAAAATCTTTCCTTCTTCCTAATTTTACTCTCCTCATTCTCTTCCCCATCCCACTGGGGAGTGGGGACAGTTGAGTGAGCGTACTTAGCCAGGTTAAACCATGACAGTAATGAAGGTAAATGCCTCCTTCTTCTTCTTCAATCACACTAAAATATGAATGTGAATTACATCAGGGAACTGAAAAGGTCATGAATGAAAGTAACAGTTTGAATCACATAACTGCAATTCTGTTTTTCCTTTAGAATGTGAGCTTTCAGCTCAAATTGGAGTTTCTAGCATACTTTATTTTAAAGAAGTTATTACAGCGATTGTTTTCTACATATTATCATCTATGTATAGAAAATGCCAGCTTATTATAACTGATCAACATTAAGATCCTATCCCTGCAATTAATTTTTTGTCAGGTTTGTGTGTTTGTGTGTGTGTGTGTGTTTGGTTGGTTGCTTTTTTTTAACCCAGACTTAAATCCTGTGATCACCATTTCACTAAGTGAGGCTTTCTGGCTCATTTGTAGGTGGGGCTCTTTCCTCAGTATCCTGTTAGTTTCTTTTCTTGGAATCTCCAATTCCAGTCTTTGCTCATTCTCTTATTTGATGGAAGTTGCTGTGGAGCAGCAATAGTTGGAGTACTCTGCTGCCTTTCCCTGCCTGTTAAAGATTGTAACGAATTTGCAGCCAGCAACATGGGAGACAGACTCAACAGTTAACGTTGCACGTTTCAGTCATATTAGAGAATGACTCCCAGTTATTTTGCTTTCTTTAAAATGTTCCTCCTCTCAGATATTGCAGTAAGGACAGATATTCTTGAAAGGAGGTTTCTAATGCTACTTCCAAGTGGTTAGTTTAATTGCAGATATGCATTTTTCTGTTGTCCTTTAAATAGTACCATAGATTCTTGTTACTTTTCATTTTTATAATTATTTACTCTCAAGGATTCTTTGATTTCATTGTTATCCTTTAGGTTAATGGGTTATGCTAAAAAGCATAATTTAAAAGTTATATTATCTGTATGAAACATTTGTCACAGAATCAAATAGATATTTTGAGGAAAAAAATAATCGGACCACTAGGAGAGATATATAGATAGAATCCCGAAAAAATATTTTTTATAAAGTGAGCATTTAAGATTAGTTCTGTTTTATTCAGTAAATACAACAAACTTAACAGGGCTATTATGGGTGCTTTTTTCCATGTATTATGCAATAACTTAAAATTATTACTAAAAGTAGGTCACCTTTGTAACAGTCAATAAAAAAGCTGGGTTTTCTGTGTTCATTAATCTTGGAAATTTCTAATACTATGAGTGTAGATCAGAATAATCTTGATGTAGGAAAAGTTGCACTTTACACTTAAATTACAAATTCTGTGGATCGAAATCTCTCCGTGCTTCTGGTCTGCATACCTAACCATTAAGGGGTTATCTTCTTTGTATACAGCAGAACAACATACATGAAGAAGGGTTACAGAAAACAGAGGTGGTAACGGAAAATGTTAGAACTGTGGCCAAGGATCCAAGATACGCCAGATATCTCAAGATGGTACAAGTGGTAAGTCATTTATCATTCTTTGTTAATGAGTTGTTGTAATATATTCCCTCAGGCAGCTTCAGGCAAGATCTTTCTAGAACATTCTGCCAAAAAACTAGTGAACTGAAGGTGTGAAGATGAGTAAGTGCAGAGTGATATTAACTGGAGTCACAGAAGATGCCACTGAAAGTGCAGTTATTCTTGCAGCATTGGTGTCATTCTCTACATGCAGACATGATTACAGTTTAGTTTTGCTATAGGGTGCAAAATGCAGCTTTGCTAGTGTAGTCCAGAGCAGCAGTCTTTGCTATTTCTGTACAGTTTAAATAGAGATACAAGAATTGCTTCACTGCTTGGTTCCACTTCAGTTTCCTGTTACTCATGATGCAGGTTTTGTTTACCTCTTTATCTGTGGGCTGTTCTACAGATAAATAAGAAATAATGTAATCTCAGTATTTACATGTTTGAAAACTAATGAAGGAGTGAAAAGGCGAATGGGGGACTCTTGGTGACATTTTTAAGAGCTCTTTTTTCACATCCACAAAATTGAAAATGAGATTGGAAACAAAGAAGAAAATCTGTCTTTATTTTATAGCTGTCAGTGGAAATTTTCTTGTAAAATATATATTGTAATTCTGGAAAATATGACTATGTCATGGGATTAGTAAAATGTTGCTTATGTTAAAACTTCCTTCATGGTTTTACTCCCTCTTCAGAGCAATTACTACAATTGGTGTGCTTGCTACTTTGGATGCTGTTCCAGACCTTATTTTTCATTTGAATCACAAATTGGCACTTTATGGGTAGCTTATTACAAACCATTTGGAAAACCTAGCAGTGGGGTAGTAGCAGAGAGTAGAACACTACGTTAGTGTATTGGTTTAATGCCAGACTTCAAAGTGGATGTGAAAGTGCTGGATGGCCTTATTACTTTGACTTTTTTTTTGGTGACTGTTAGAGGAGTGAGATCTCACTTTCCACATTAATCCTTTGTACTGGCAGTTCCTGGTCACTCCACTGCCAGTTGTAAACAGTGTGGTAGGAAAGTCAAACTAACATACTACAAATTCATGTGTGTTTTTGTATTTGCCAAACTTGTCTTCTCATTCAGTCAAGTATTTCAGTTAGTGTCATTTATTTGCCCAAATTAAGTTTCTAGCTTAATTTGTTTGAACTGTTTATTTATTGCTCACGATATTTGTAGTATTTACGAATCAGCACTGTGAAGAGGTATTTCTTTTACACTGAAGATAGCCATTCTGTGAAAAAGTAACAAACTCATTTCTATGGAGTGCAGTTAAGAATACTAAATTCATATTTTTTAAAAATATACAACAATAATATTCAAGTAAACCTTACAGTGTCATATTTGCTACGATAAATGTCAGAACACTTCTGTGACAGTGTGAGAGAAGCAGTTGATGATTTCAGGTAAACTTCATGTTTCAACTACAAATACTCTTGATACTAAACACCAAACACGACTGCATAGACACCAAAATACTATCTGGCCTGATATAGATTGATCCTTGCTTTAAAAGACTGAAATAAAAAGTAACCATGGAGAGTTCACCGATCATCAGGAATTGCCAACACTGATGGTATGTCACCTCTTTCTGCACTATGGAAAACCAAAACGTACTACTACTTGCACTGTGGCTTCTCCACGACCTGCACAGTTCCCGAGCTTTGGGACCAGACTGGGAGTAGGGCTGTGTTAAATATGTAGTGTGTAGTGTGTAGTAGGGCTGTGTTGAATGTGTAGTGATTTGGATTATTTCACATCTGAACGGGGCAGAGACGAATGCAATGGAAATTTAGTATTGGCTCCTATGTTAGAAAAATACACCTGTGCCATTTTAGTGGACCTGTATGCTCAGTGTAGTTACTGTTTAGATTTAAAATGTCTCTTTTATTTTAGGAAGATTTAGGGTAACAGCAGTATTAGACTCTGATTTTCCAGATAAAAACGTACGCAAGTATGAACAATAAAGTAATTGTAATGCCCTAATTATGTTATAAACAGAAATAGGTACAGTCTTATTTGTTTTCCTTCAGGAAGAAAGTGCACTGTTAAAGGATATTTTGATTAACCTTAAGATTAGTTCTGTGAATCTATGATATATAAGGGTACTGAGAGGTCTTTTTCTTACATATTTTGATGCATACAATTTTGGAATAAAACGCTTCTCCAAGTGTGAAGGTAAAAACATAACAGTTTCCAATCCATTTGTAGAAGTTCATATACCAAGCTCCCTCTCATTGAGAGCAAATACGAATTCTGTTTTGCCTGTTTTGATGCAATCTGGTTTGAATTGATGCATAAATACTTCATCAGTGACTTCAGAGCTGGGGAAGGGAACCCTAAGAGCAGTCAAGCGAGGGAAGAAACATTAGATAGCACGAGATGGTGTATAGACGCACAATCCCTGGTGTCCGCATCTATACTAGAGTAAGTGGATATTTTAAACTGTCATGAAATACTCAAATGCTTTCCCCTTTGTAATGTACATTACTTGTGAGATACTGAGAAATTCTTTATTACACGCTAATACCTTGCATCTATTTGAGTCACATTTTTGCCAATATACTTAATAGATTGCTAAAACTATGTACCTGTCTGCGTGCCTTACCAGAATCTTCAAGTCAAAGTCTTAGTTGTGATTCTTCCAGTGAAGCTGCGCAAGGAAAACACAGAGACAGCTTAGCTCTCACTTGGCCTGGTTAGCTGCTGCAACTGTCACTAGTACCACATGCTCCTCTGGAACATTAGTCATGCTGCCCTTTATTTTATCACTATTTTACTTACTTTGGACAACAGATATTTGTCTGGTGCCAGAAGAATCCTACACTACTTTTCATTTAGGTTGTGAGGCCTCTCCTTTCCTACACCACCAGTAGCTTTGTCCCTTGGAAATCAGAAATTGTATCCTCTTTTTTTTTGTCCATTTTTTTCCCCCCTCATATCTTGACATGCAGTGCTCCAGGTGGTGTTTCTGATGTTTTGCAACAGAGGATGGCAAAGTAACAAGTTGTCTTTGAGCAACTCTAGTGGAAACATAGGAGCAGTTTATTGGAATGTATCTCATAAGAGGACGTGGGTCAAAGTGTTCTTGGGTATGCGATCCAAGATGAGGGGATGTTTAGGTGTTGCTGAGTAAAATAAAGTGCAGGAGCTGTGGAAGGACTTGCAGTGAAAGGAAGGATTTTTTTAAACACGTACATAGTTGGCTAAAATCTGTCCACAAGTAACAGAAGATTAAAGCCTGACTGTAAAAGCATTTGTATTCAGAGGAATCACTTTTAAACTGTGCTTCTGTTCTCGTGTCCTGCTTGCCCTTTACTGCATGCTTTTTATAGACTTTTCCAATTTTTAGCACTGCCCTAAGGTATCCTTCCGGAGCAGTAGCAGATGCACTTTCCTGGTTTTCCTCTCTCTTTGCCTATACCTTCAGCATGTCCGAGTCTTCTTCAGCTTTCTAGCACAACTGTTCTCTGCTGTGTTTGTGCTACTCTGTGCTTTCTTCACATTCCCATCCATACACATAACTTCAGCTTCCTGGTTTTGTCTGCATGAATTGCAAATACATTTGTCCATTCCTGATTCTCTCGCTGGAACGTTCTTTAGATGTTTTGACATGAATATAAGAAGGATTAAAAGGATCATTGATCTCAGTCATTTCTCACTTCTAGGTTCATACTGATGGCAGCTGTAATTTCATATCATTCCATGTTCTTGTTTGACAAGTGATATGCATAAATATGTATGAAAATGTAGCCTAAAAGAACCTGTGGACTTTAGTTCATCTGTCTGTGTCTAGTAGTTTTATATTATTCTTCCTCCTCCTACACAGGGTGTTCCTGTAATGGCAATACGAAACAAAATGATTTCTGAAGGGCTAAATCCAGATCTTCTTGAGTAAGTAATTTGTAGCTTTCAGTAGGGCTGGAATGCAACAATGTGTTTAAAAAATTTGGAAAAATGTGTGCTCAGAAAAGCTTGCTTATGGTGTTGTGAATCTAAATTATCAGCATTAAAACAGGTTTTTGAAGTCTTCTGTGATGAGCGTATTTAGCATTTTGTAGGTCTGAATTCAGATGGCCATCAGTACCATAGGAGGAAGAATGCAATTTCAGGTATGAGCTGTCTTTTCAGTTTTGTCTAGTCCAAGGCAAGGCCCAGGAAATACAGTCACTGGAATATAAATGCGTAGGTACTGCACCCTCCCAGGCAGAAAGTTGCAGGACTCTACCATTCAGACTTGAGAGGAAGTGGCAGGACTTCCTCCAAGCCATGAAGAGGTGGTGCAGTTCAAGGAAAAGGATATAGCAATGGCAAGGTAACATTTGACAATGTGTGTTTACCAATGAGGAATTAAATAATATATCAGTAGCCATTTCCATGAGGTTTTTCCTAGACATTTTCCTCCAACATTTCAATAACAAAGGGTCATCATTGCAGAGAAGTAAGAACAAATGCTCCTTTATTTTGCCGGGTGCATGAAGGACAGCACAGTTGTTTCCAGATTCCCGCAGCAGATGGAGTGTACAACTTTACTTCAACATTAACAGCGCAAATTGAAGTCAGCAGTTTGAAATTGTGACTGCTGATTGAGCTAATCTGATGTGAAGACCACTAGGAATAGATACTCATTTTCAAAGCTGCTGGTCTGGCCAAAAGCATGAGTTATAGGCTTCTTTTACATTTGACATCTAATTTAGTTTTACTAAATGAATCTGTTAAACTGAGGAGAATATTAACTTTCTTTCTCACATTATAGCCACTAAACTGTTTGAAACAGTTTTAAATCCTCTTCAGAAACTGTCAATTTACCAGAAAGTTCGCTTCACATTTCCAGTGAAGTCTCTTTACGTTTTGAAAAGGCTTATTCTGAAACTAGCAACTTGTTTAATAAAACAAATGAAAGTATAGGAAAACTGAAGTATCATCATACACTGAGTCACTTTATCTCCCACCTACTTCTAGGGTCTAAATAAGCCTAAAGTAGTTATTCCTCATTTGATGTTTTTACTGATCATATGAGAAATAAGAAAAAGAACACAGACCTGTGCAAGTCTGAGACAGGGTTATCAAATACGGTTTTACTCTATGCGTGTTAGATGTGTTTTATTCCTGTTTCTGGTCCATACCTTTCTGTAAATGCTGCTATTTCTTCATATTTAGATGGATTTTTGTAGTAAAAGTAAGATAAGAGGTAAAGATAAGATAAGATAAATTTCAGAAGCTTTAAAAAAAATACCTGCTTTTGGATTGTCTGTTCTGGATTAAAACAGAAACGTTATTACTGTGGGTTTGGGCTCCTGGAGTATGTTTAAGGTTTGGTCTCAAAGACCTTCAAAGATCTTGTTCAATGGTAATGCTTAAGCAGATTCTCTTTGAAATGTTACTAGTTTGTAAACTATATAGCAACTTCACCTGGTTAAAGAACACTAATTATTTGGCAAGATGCATAATGCATAATATTTAAAGAGTCAGGGGTAACCTTTCTTTTTTTTTTTTTTTTGCTTTCTTGTCTTAATATCGTAGACTCTTTTTTTATATGTATGTTGCCATTCTCACCACATTTCGTGGGTCTTCAGGTCCCTTAAGCCTGCTTACTCAGTCCCAGTGAAAATTAGGAAAATGTACATATTACTGTATACCAAGTTGCTTACAGCAGACTCTCCCAGCTACTTGCCAGTGACTGAACATGGTCTTTCTGTGGCTGCAGAGATGCTAATTCTTACAATATAGAGTTGTTTATATTCTCTTCTTTCAGCTATTCTACTTCTGTTATCATGACTTTCTTAAGTTTTTGCAGAGTTCGAAAACTGCCTATTCTATCAAGCAATTGACCTACTTTTAACTTTTGTTCCTTATCCTTCCTCTCTTGCCTGCCTGCAATTCCAGGAGAGTTTGTCCTGCCCTCATGAACTAGAAGAATTCATTGCCATCTTCCTCTCCTTACTAGAGCTTTTGCACTGGTCTCTCCAGATCACATGGCTTTGCATGGCTTTTCTGTTTTGTCATTACCACAGCAACAAGCAGTAATATTGTGAAGTGGTGCTTGCATGAGAAAGCAAACGCTTTCTTAATTTATTTTGGAGGTGTGTAGGAGGGAATGGAGAAGGCTCTCTCACAGTTCTTTAATACACTTCTCATTTTTTACACCCAAAATGTGTAAAAACACTTTAAAGGTATCTTAGGGATTTCCAACAGAGAAATTATAATTATCAGAACTGTAGCTGGAAAAGAAGTTCTGTGGCATGGCATGAAAGAGGTAGCCCCAAGATAAAAAACAGTGGGATGAACAATACAATTGTCAGCTTAGTTTAAAATTTAATCTTTTATCAAAGGCAGCATTTAACTGTCATACAGGAAACTAGTTTATGTGAAGATTATTCTTCCCCAAGTATAATTGCACATATTTTTTTTTTACCTTGGTATCAGAATTTACCAGGCTCAGTCTTGCTTGTATTATCAAACTCATTACATACTTAGGATGGAGAGTCCAGGGAGAGCCAGCATCTTCAGTCACTAGTACATGTTAGCATTTCGATGGCTTGCTTTTCTCCCCTTCATTCCCAGTAGATTTCCTGAGCAAATGTTTTGACACGATCTTAAGACCCATCTGAAATATTATCTTTAAACTAAATACAAGAGATCTGATCATTTATAGTCAATAAAAATCCCATGGCTGCTCTTACATGTCAAATTTGACCCAGTGTTCTAGCCAAATTCCACTCTGAGTAATTCTTTTTTGCTTCTCTAAATTATCCCTGCAGTTTTAGTTGGATACAATATCGTTCATTTCCTGTCTTATTTTTTTCATGTGCTATTTACACTGCTTAATGGTGTACAGCATGTTCCTTTCAGCCCTAGTACCTCTGAAGATTGAAAAAAAAAGAATTAATCAGTATTGCCTGCTTTCAGCTCTTTCTACAAGTGTTTGCCACTTCTTAGTGATCTGTCATTATTTCCAGTAACCTCCAAGGTGTGCATCCAAACTGGTGTCTGCAGAGTTTTGAGGTCCAGTGAATTACAGTTTCTAGTGTTTATCTTTCAGTTGTGAGTAAAGCAATACCAGTAAGGTGTGAGTTTGTAAACCTGAAACAGTTAACATGTTAAATGTTATGTATATAACATACATACAGTTGTAGTGAAAGGCCTTGAGCATTATGTGCTAAGTTGCTCGTGTTCTCAGCCGCCTTCTAGGATTTACAACATAAATCGTCTCTGTTGCCTGCAGGACCCCAGATGCCCCTGTGCCTGCCTGGGGAGACGATGGGAAAGCAGAAGACAGTTCTGACAGTGAATCTTCATTTAGTGACTGAAGAGACTGAATTTTATTCAGCCTTTGGAAACCTCTGTAAAGTGCTAATGTGTTTGCAGCTTTAGCACATAGTTTTGCATGGGTCACGTGGGTGACGTGATTGATCTGACCGCATTTTTAAGAACTGAGATCCTCCGTGTTCTCTCCTGGGAAGTTTGAACAAGCAGCATGTTTCAACCTGAACCTTTCCACCATGAAAACTAATTATGAGATCCTTGTGATTTTTATGCTGTATTATTTCAAATTCCTTTCTGATTCTTCTGAAATTACTTTGTAAAACTCTAACAGTTCCATGCCTCTAAGCCTCCAGGTCTCTAAGATTGCATTCTGGTCATCACTGGATTTTCTATATAACACTTTAAACCTAAGTTGCCTTGTTTCTGTCCTATAACTTACAAGTAAAGTAATTTTTTGATATGAAATTGTTTAATTGTAACCTGATGAACTGTATTTTTTTCTAATAGACTATATTCTGAAGTGACGCAATGAGAATTACGCAGAAGTCAGCTGTCTTAGAGTGATACTCTGTTTTGAGAGAAACTGAAATGCGAGTGAAAAATATGTTAAAAAACAATAGAAATCTTCTCAAAGTATGTACTGCTATTCAGTTTCACAGTAGAATCTGCACAAAGTTGTTAATGAAATTCCTGCTCTGTTAAAGAGTTGATGTATCTAATTCAGGTTGCAGTGGTGTAGAAAGCTATAAACATTGCTAGATTGGTTTGAAAATGACACTGTGAAAGAAGCAAGTGAACTGGGAGATTATTAATGGAATACCAGATTCTCACTACTTGTTCACTGTCACTTGGGTCAGTAGAAACCACTTTCTGATGGTGATTGGGCTTATTTGAAAGGAGCTGTGGCTCAGCAGTTTGCATAGGATAAGAAATCTCCTCCAAATTAGTGCCCTTGCTGATAATTTCATCAAGGAATCCAAAATTCAGTTTGTATAGTGATAAAGCTACCTTGCTGCCTCTTGAGGTGTGCATTGGGGAACACTATGAAGAAATCCACTTGGATTTCCTGCCTGGCCCTGAAGACTTCCCCCCAAAGTGCTTAGTCTACTGCATGAATCAAAAATGGCATTTCATTAAAGAATCTTCTTTAATATAATTTGTTCCACAGAATATTCTTCACAATCTATTTGAATTCCCCAGATTATTGCGATTATACCAGAATGCTGTGGGCCAGGCAGTCATTCAATTTCTGGTATTTCCTGTTCTTCCTGAGACCAAGAGAAGACTAAACTGAAGCTCTAAGTATATACATTTGTTAGCTTTTATTATCTTCTCTCCTAATTATTTATGCCACTTCAGTAGGTTAGCTTAGTAATTTTTTTCTGCAATTTAAGCATGACTCCCATTTGAGTCTAGCAGACGTATTTAAGCTCTTCATAACCTGTAAATCAGAGTAGTACCTGAATCCCTATGAAAGCATATATGCACTAGCAAATGTTTAGAGATGGCATTTCAATGATGAGTTAATTATTATTGAACACTTAAACAAAAATATCCAATAGTTAACACTTGGTAAAACTCAACAAGATTAACATATTAGCAGTAAGTATTTCAAAAGCAAAATGTTATGTTATTACAGAAAGCATATATTAAAACTCTGGTGACTTTTTGAAACCTAGATTTGGAAACTCATTGAAGCAGTCTGTATAATTAAAGCTATGTTTTGTAAACCAAAGTCGTGGTTCTATTTTATTCCCATATGTAGTTTTAAACATCATGGAAATTCTTCTGGAGCCTCTGTAATACCTGTTTCTCCAAAACTGGTTATGCTGAAGTTGCATCAATCTGCTAGCTGAAGGGAAGAGTTTTGAAAATAGAGGACTGGAGTTTAGCTTAAGCCATGTTATCACTGACGAGAGAACTGAACATCCCATAGCTGCTATTCTAACAAGAAAATTTTAGGAAGACCAAAATTAATGAGAATGTATATTCCATACTCTTCAACTGATATAAACCTGTATAAGGAAGTAGCATGACTTAAATAGTTGAAACATAGTAGTTAATTTTTTTAAAAGAAATAAACGAGGTTACCAAAACACGTTTAAGGAGGTATATGACTTCCACTGTTTATAGTTTTGAAGATTTTTGTGTCATTTTAGTCTGAAGAAAAATCAATTGTCTTTCACACCACTACTGATGCATTTTTATGTGAAATTAAAAAGAAAACCTCTAGCTTACTGTCACTTGCTATAATGAGGAAAAATTAATTGGTAATTACATATACATATGTTGCAGAACAACAATTTCATTAGTGGGCATGCTGAATTTAATTGCTTAAGACTTGGAGTTTTTGGTTTTTTCCCAGGGCAGCTGTTTACTTGGGAATAGTGCGATCTTGGTAGGCTTGCAGAAACGTTAAGCAAAATCTTGCAGCTTTGTTTCGTCTCCTCTCCTTTAGAAGAAGATAAAACCTTCCCTGTTTACCTTCCGTGTGTCAGCAGCCATAGTGCTCCAGTCGCCTTCGGAACCTCTGATCGCAGCAAGCTCCTCTGCTCCTGCCAACCTCATCTGCTAAACACATCCCTGTGCTCTTTGGTGGCAGCCAAGCGCAACCTGAGATGTTTAGGACACATGCCGACACATGAAGCTATTAAATAGGGGAAGGTTGGTTTGAGACTGAGTTATGTCAGCTGTGCTAGTCCTCCTTGAGCTGCAGCAGTTTTCTAGTGAGATGGTGCTAACCCAGAAAGTTGGAAAGCCCTTAACCACAAGCTAAATACTATAAGCAGAGGATATTCCAACTTGCTCATTATTTGCCATCTGTTTTGGAATAGAAGATGGAGGGAGAATTTCAACTTGGCTGCGTAGTAATCAGATATACATAGTACTTTCAAGGGAAGAAGTCCATTTTTAAGTTACTTTTATTTTTAAAAAGCTTCCAACAGCAATGAACTTTTAAAAGACGCAGTACACATTAAGAGGTGTCAGTCATATAGATCTAATATGCTTAAATTTTACATGGATGTAATATTATCCGAGGCAATGTTACAATTTGTAGCCATGAGAACAACTTCAGCTTGTTTCTTGAATAACTGATGAATGCATCTGTTAACACCATTATGTACTAATTACGTACTATTGGTAAATTATCTATTCAGTGTTTAAACAAATTTTTTTTATACCTCATCACCATCTTCCTCATTTTGCAGGTGAACTGGAGTGCGGAATGTGTAAAGTTTCTTCAAAATACTACAGGCATTTTAAATGCGTGTAGGTGCCTTAAGACTAGATGCATATCTGTATTTATGTAATTGAAACCTCAAACAACTGTCAAAAGCAAAAACAACATTTAGGCACAATAATACCTTTCTCCTGTAGTCCTAGTTTAGCACTTTTCATCATTAATCTGTTCCCTCTCAACTCTCCTGTTCAGCTACATTTGAAAGGGAAACTGAGGGTTCTTTTTCCAAGCTGGTTCTTTTCCTCTCTCTTGTTTCCCTTTCCGGTGTGTGTTATTTACACCAGTAATTAAATATATAGTTTGACATTCTTTTAAAAAAAGTCATAAGAAGCTCTAGCCTGTACTTGGAAAAAGAGAGTATCGCTAAGATCAGCACTTTGAGTTGTGTGTGATCGGGTCAGTTTTGCTTTCCATGATGTTAAGTAGCAAGAGACTGAAGTTCACCACCATCTTAAGCTTTCTGGGGATCCAGTTTTATCTCTGAAAAGCTGATAGAAGATTACAGCGTTACAGTGGATTTGTCTGGAAAACAGAACACGTGTTTTCGTACTCTCCAGCATATTTGGCAGCCTGTTGTCCAAGATGACTGCAGGTCGAATGCCTGCACTAATGCTCAAAGTGTTATTCTGGTACTTCAGGCAATGGTGTCTCCATCCAGACTGCTTTACAGGCAAGACCAGAGCTACCACATAAGCTCAGGCCTGGGGCTCGCTTGGTCTTGCAGTCCTGTTTCTGGTCAAAATCAGTACTTTAACAGAAGGCATGAGGAACCGCAGGGCTCCAGCAGTCCCTTTTCCTGCCACCAAGTTTTTAGTCCAGCTGTGAGCAGAGGTTGATGTTCAGTGCTAAATTACAAGTTTGTTAGTGCTTCCAAAAACATTTGGATTAATTTGGGAAGCTCTGGATGTTCCTGCCTTGTGTTTGACTGTCTGTCTTTGCTAACACAATATTGCTTTAAGGGAGTTCCATGGGCTAGTTCATTATGAGGGAAACTAAGCAGAAAATTAAAATAACATAGCCCATGCCATTCAGAAAACGAGTGACGGAAACAAGCTTAGCATAGGATGTGTCTCCACATACTCATTTTGAGGAAACAAGTTAAAATGGCTATAAATTAAAATGCAGGTCATTGGATGAGGGCAGATGTAGCATGAAACAATCAGTTTTATTTGTTGTTTTTTTGGGAGTTTTTTGTTTGTTGGTTTGGGGGTTTTTTTTAAAGTTCTTTAAGTGACCTTAAACAAGTGGATTATTTTCTCATTCGGTGTATTTCCCATTTTCAGGTAAATGGGTAGAAAGGAAAATTCTGAGCATTTGCTTTGCAGACAGTTGATTTTTTTTGCATTAGACTTCATGACCCTCTGCCTGAAGGAATGAAATGGCAAATAACAGTATTCTCTGATTTAGGAAACACACTTTTTGCTTATAAAGCTTGTGTATGTTCTAATATATGAGCTTGTATTTGAAAGCTGTCTACTCTATCTGAGGACATGCTCCTCCCTGTACACTAGAAATCCCTTTTTGTGCTTCGTTGTCACCTTCTCTCCTGATCTGTGGAATCAGAAGTTGTAGTAAAGTGAATGCTGGGCTTGGGACCAATCTGTACTGGAAAGAGCACACATCTGAGTGCTAAAAAGGTTGGGTCAGAAGAAAGGGATCTGGGAGTAATTTTTTTACATTTACATGAGCAATTCTTTTTATAGGTGATTACCATCAAGTGTTCAGTAAACCTTACCCTTTATGTCATTTGTAGTGGTGAGAACTTAAATACACTTGAATTACCCTGCTGTGAAGAATTGGACAGTGGAAAAAACTTGTGAGGCCCATTTTAAATGATAGCTCTCCTAAGAATTGTGATTATCCTTTTTGCTTTTAAACAAATGATTTCTAGCACTCACCAGACTCCATGCTCCCAACAGATTCCATAATTCTTGTGTGATTTCGTTGTATGACAGTTTACTCTGTTTTTCAGGGACATGGAGAATCCTTCCCCAGGGAAAGCTAAACTGATCACAGTGAACGTCTTTCTTACATTCTTAACTTCTCTATACCACTTCCCAACAGCTCTTTGAAAAGGAATACATTTGCTTGTGGAGATGATCCTTTGATCTTCTGCTTCCTGTTCACCTACTTTTAAAGCAGAGTAGAAGTAGGGAGGAGAATGAACAGAGAAAATGAGGAGTGTCTTTTTCTTAGTTGTTTCACCATTTGCTTTTTCCTTAGTGCAGTGCTTTTAGGGAACTACCAAATAACAACAACTGAGATTTTTTCCAGGAAACCTTGAACGACATTGTCTTGTTTGACCAGCATGATGCCTGGCATCATCAAAAGCAAAGGGTGAAATAGGTGGCAGCCAGCATTTTTGTAATAATGGATTAGGTGAAAAATGGTTCATAATGCTTTATCGTGTGTTCGGTCTGGTTTAGGGAACTGATGTCAAAAGCTTCCCTGCTTGAACAAAAGCATATATCAAGAAGACAATTTCAAGTCAGCTGAATACAGTTAAAATATGGGTGGGGGTGATGATTAGTTTTTTTCTTACTGAAACTTCTCTTTGCCCCTGACTTGGCTTTCGTGTCTGCCTCCTCTTCTATTGTAAACGTTAGGCTTTGTTATTCTTCCAGCCTCCTGGCATCCTTGCTCTTCAAACATTGTTGAGTTGACCTATTACCATAGTTTAAAACCATGCAAGTCTCTCTTCTGAGCTCTTCCATTTTATAGGATGACTCTGTGATAGCTTCTGCATAATATTTCAGTTGTGGCAAGTGTTTCAGTCTGATTTACTATAAAAATAACATCACTGTACATGTGTCTGTCCTTAAGTCTTCCTAAACTTTCAGAACCTATGGGCTCATTTCAGTCACATGTTGGTAGGAAAGAGAGGAAGACATCGCAAAGATTGGGGCCCCTATGGGCTTGATGAAAATAAGTAACTGAGTAGAAGGGAGAGAGAATGTAATAGTATTTGAGCTGAAGACAGGCTGCATCCTAAGCTGAAGCCTTCTCAGACCCCATGCAATCAATGTCAGAAAATGGTATTATAAAGCACTCGATTATGCTTTTCTTCCAAGGTCAGGCCCTCTCATCAGCCAGAAGCCTTTAGACGTCTCTAGTTATAACCCTAACTCATTTCTAGGGTTGTCTCCTGGGTTTTCTTTATTCAGGCAATGGGTCCATCAGCTGAACAGCACAACACTGACACACTGCCATTGAGGTTGTAACCAGTGGCAACCAGTCTGCCCAGCAGCTACAATCTGAGGTTCACTAAGCAGGGTTCCCATTGTCTCCAATGGATTTTTATGAGCACAAGGCCATGATCTGTAGCCCTGCTATAGGAAATCTAAATGTAGAGTTTGCATGTTAGAAATCGAAGCCAGTCAGGAATGTGCTCAAGCTCCCTAGGAAATCAAATTCTGCTCATTTCTCTGAACTTCTTGCTTACCAGAAAACATTTCAAAATGTGACCAGCTTGGATGAAGAGAGATGCCATGCTTCTGTGGCAACTGAAGCTTTGGCAGAGAGGACAGGAACAACAGGACAGTTCTCTTTGGGAATTATTTATGTTGTGCTCACAAGTGCACCACACTGTGCTAGTGTTGTGTAAATCAGTCCTCAGAACATCAGGTGGGAGTACAAACTTTCTTCTTGCTGTATAAACAGAGTGGGTTGCATAACCTGTTCTGGATGTTTTTTTTCCATTTCAATTATTGTGTCTATATCATCCTACATATCAGCAGATGCTGCACTAGCTGTTTTTTCCAGGATCTGCCTCTCCTGGGCATCCATCCCTTTGCTGTATTACATGCTGTTGCCCTCCACAGGACTTCAGAAAGCTCTGGCTGGAGCTCAAAATAAGAGGAGAGTTTATGGTCGTTGGAGGAAGGGGCAGGCAACTCAGGAGGAGTACAAGGTTGCCATGAGGCTGCACAGGGAAAAATCTAGAAGGGCCAAAGCCCAGCTAGAACTTAATCTGGCTACTGCCATTAAAGACAATTTAAAATGTTTCTATAAATACATGAGCAACAAAAGGGGGACTAAGTAGAATCTCCATCCTTTAGTGAATCCTTTAGTGGGGGGAAACAGTGACCAGGGGTGAGGAAAAGGCTGAGGTACTTAATGCCTTCTTTGCTTCAGTCTTTAGTAGGAAAATCAGCAGTACTCTGGGTACCCAGTTCCCTGCGTGGGAAGGCAGGGATGGGAAGCACAGTGAAGCCCCTATAATACATGAGGAGATGGTTAGCAACCTGCTACACCACTTAGATATACACAAGTCTATGGGGCCAGATGAGATCCACCCCAGGGTCCTGAGGGAGCTGGCAGAAGTGCTTGCCAAG
>NW_010171088.1:0-7195 GCF_000695765.1 Mesitornis unicolor | reverse complement strand
TAGAGCACAAGTCTTACAAGGAGTGGCTGAGTAAGCTGGGATTGTTTAGCATGGAGAAAAGGAGACTGAGAGAAGAGCTTATTGCCCTCTACAACTACTGGAAAAGAGGTTGTAGCAAGGTGGGGCTCACTCTCTTCTCCCTCATAGCTGGTGATAGGAGAAGGAGTAATGACCTCAAGTTGTGCCAGGGGAGGTTTAGGTTGGATATTAGGATAAATTTCTTTACTGAAAAAGTTGCCTAGCATTGGAACAGGCTGCCCAGGGAACAGGTTGAGTCACCATCTCTGGAGGTGTTTATGTCATACTTAGGGTAGGAAACTTTCTGGGGCTTGATCGAGAGTTGGACTTGATGATCTTAAAGGTCTTTTTCAACCAAAACTGTTCTATGATTCTTTGTATATATATGTGATCAACGCTAACATTCAGGCAGTAAGGGAAATATATTTTTAATTCTGATTTTCAGAATGGAAGTGGATGAAAGAGACAAAGCTCAGTTTAAACTTAAAGTGAAGAATAGCAATGAGTTTTCTATCTGGTTTAATATACTTTTTTTAATAAACTTTTTAATATACAATTTTACAGTTCCTATATTTTTCCTTAAAAGAAAGTAGAAATAAAAACATGACCTATATCCATAAATGAACAAAAATATTAATTATTTTTCTTTAGAAGTCTTGTAGAACAGTATAACTCTTGCAGGAAGTGGGAATAACAAAATTGTTTCTCACTGAATTTCAATTTTTTGAGTATAAAATTTCTATGTGTTTTCAACATCAGATATGGATCTCTTATTTAAGAGTGTTTTAAAAGATGTATTATTTTATATTTCAGCACTCTCAAATTTTCTTAGTTTTATCTGTATTGAGGGGTGGTTTGTGATCCCATATTTTGCAATGGTTTCTTTTGAGATTTTTCAGCCATTCATGTCTGAGAGTACTTGGAAACTTTTAAATCCAAAGGCCATTTCTCTGATGTGTATATTCACTCACACCAATCCTTAAACACGCTTGTAAAACTCTTGCAAAGGACAAAGGAATGTTATTTGCAGGGGTTAGAAACAGCTCAGTAATATTAAAAGAAGAGTAAAACAAAATAAGAGCTTTCACACTATGTAAGATATTGTTGGAGCTGCATGGCTTAAGGGATTGTAACAGGATGCTGAGCTCTGTTCTGGATCTGGCTAGTAATCTGGGTCTTGTCTTGAGTTCGGATAAACTATACTCATACAACACCCCTGAGTGATTTTCTGTTATCTTTTCAGTATGAGAGTGCAAACTGAAGACTAAGAGTTGCTCTAATATCTGCTGTTTCTTTAATATCTCTGATGTAATGTGGATCCCAACCATACACGTCCAACAAGGAGTCCCTCAATTGCCTTCTTTATTACACTGAATTCTCTGTATCAGGAATAGCAGTGCCAACAGTTGAGGAAGAAGATACTGTCCTGGTTTTATGTTTACTGGAAAGAATAAGATAAGTTCAGCAGCTGAGAAGAATTAAAACCCACATTTTGTAACTGATGAGGTAAACAGGAGTGTAGAAATTGTTGTTGAACCAGCTGTGCCACATTAGATCCTAAGCTTTTTTAATGAGCATTTTATATTTTATAGACACATTATCTTTTTTTTTATGTCATCTTTGAATGTATTTTTCCTGCTGGATGCACTGTTAGACAGAAAATTAAGTGAGTTCTAGTAGATTAAATTACTTTTGTGTTTGCTAGAGATAAGAGAAATAAACATGTTTTTTAATTTTTTTTGTATTTTTTAAATTTTATTTGAAAAGTTCTTTTGCATCCTCAAACATACGTATTTTTTTCCTCCTCTGTTCCTTGAGGTTTCTTTCAGTGAGTGGATTTTCTTCTGGCTATAATTCCTGTTTCTTTTTCTGTATTAGTTTTTTTCTGGGAGGATGGGCAGCAAACCTGACTTGAAAACTTCCTTTCAAAGAGTTCATATAGTTGAAAAGATAGCTTAACTATAGAGATATTTAAAGATGGGTTTCCTTGATATAATGGCATTGAAGTTGTAGAAATTAGGAGTGATATGGATGATTAGGAGTGACTTAGATTACATAGGAAATCACAGTTCATACAGACTTGGTTGTTCAGATGATTTGTAAATTTAATAACAGTGAGATGATTAAAAAATCTCTGCACAGCTTGGTGCATTTGCCTGTGCGTACCTCTGAAGTACAGTAAGGTGTTCTTTACAACATATAAGGTGATCTTGTCTAACATAGAGAGATAACATGCATGGGATTTTTTTTGTTTGTACCATAGAACATTAATAGGCTAAAACTTTATATATATATATTTAATATGATAAACAAATTCTTCATAATCAACAGGTAAGACTTTAGAAATTATGAAACATATTCCATACAGTCTGTATTTTCTGGTCTCTCCATTTCATCTTTTGAGAATACAAAGATCCACAAAACTATGCAGGTCTCACTTTAATAT
Organism: Mesitornis unicolor; assembly: GCF_000695765.1. Taxonomy (NCBI): domain Eukaryota; kingdom Metazoa; phylum Chordata; class Aves; order Mesitornithiformes; family Mesitornithidae; genus Mesitornis; species Mesitornis unicolor. Next base: position 4,731 of record NW_010171088.1, on the reverse strand, counting down.
ATTGGAGTTAAAACTTCCACACAAGTGTCTGGGGCCACTGTTTCTGAATGCTTATACTGACATACAAGTCAGTCCATGTAACTTTAGCTACAAAATGAAGGTAAAAACTCATATGTGTCTTTGCTCTTTAGTGATGTAAGAGAGCAGATTGAAAGCAATTACCAGGTTGAAAATGAAGGCCTTTCTTGTATATGTCTTATTGCTGAATAGAGATCTCCTCTAAGTAGAACAAAAAAATTGCTCTTGAAACAAGAAATTAAAAAACATCTGAAGGAAAGATGTCAATTTGATATAATGTATATTTTACCCTTGAAACACTATTAAAATATTCAAAAGGTTTTGCCATGCAGGTGTGTGAATGTGAAAATATTACTGTAGAAAAGATTATCTGTGGTCCTAGAGCTGACATATGAGACATGAGATGCTCAGGATCTCCTGGAAAGAACTTGCACATTTTATTGATTTGCTGAAAAAGGGTCGTAAAACTGCCTTGTTAGTTTTGGTGCATGCATTTGTCCCATAGGTACACAATGTATTCATTATATGTGCTGCTTCTGGGAATTTTTGCTTCACAAAATAAACATACTGCATGTTATAAAATGAAGAAAAGAAGTTTTTTTCCTGCTTTCCCCTCAGTTGACCTTATTCTTCCTTGGACGTATGCAGCTTTCATATATAATAGAGAAGCATTGCATTGCAGGAAAAAAGTCTAATTAATTACGGAGCAGACTTAATTTCATAGAAAGCATGTTCTATACTCTGGCCATTTATAAAACATGTAATTCATTCAGAGTTGCTTTGTTATGAAAAAGACTGCTAGATTTTAATCTCTCTTTTGCATGCACTTTGAAAGTTTGAGTTCCAATTCTGATTCTGCATTTTATGATCCCATTTACAATCCATGTTCTTTCTCCTTTTTCCTTTTATCAAAGGCTTTTTTAACACATGCAACTAAAAACTAAATTACATGTCTAACATAATCGTTCTGTTTCATTCAGCTGTGATGAAGCAATGATTTGCTATGAGTGAGTTACTTGCATAAAGGTAGGCAAACCTGCTATTGAGTTCAGTACATGCAGATCTTACTCTTGATTATGCAGCTGGGCTGGATGCAAGTCAGAATCCTAAGGAAGTGTATTTCATCTTAACCTCTGAGAATGTCTTAATTAAAAGCAAGGAATTTCCTGAAAGGTCTTAATATTTGTTGTGGTTTGGGGCGGGGCCGGCCACTAAATCCTGGACAGATGCTCTCTATTAACCTCTCTTCCCTCTCCAGAAGGGAAAAGAGAATAAGGGAGAGAGACTTTATGTGTTGGAAAATAAATCTAACAGATCTAATAAAACAATACTACTACTACTACAAGACAATAATGTAAATAGGAAAATAATGAAATATATACAAATATGTATGAATATATACAAAACAAATATAAAATACTTCCCCCACCCTTCCCCCAATGACATATACATCACCAGAGGCTCTGCAGAGCAGGGCACTGGAAAAGTCCCAGACCGAACTCAGCAGCAGATAAGAGCAGGATGCAGGAACACAGAGATCAGGATCAGTGGCAGACAAACTTGCAGGGTTCTGCTCAGACCTCGGCCACTGCAGGATCGAGACAAATGGAAGGGTCCGAGATAGAAGGGCTCCAAAATGGAAGAAGGCTCCAGGATAGAAGAAGGGTCGAGACCCTCGTGATCCCTTGGCTTTATACCGACTATGACATATGTGGGATGGAATACCTAGTTGGTCAGTTTTGGGTCTGCTTCTTCTCCCCATAGGTGTAGACACGGCACCCATGATGAGACAACTGATCTTGAGCTTATCTTCTAGCAGCACATACTGGAAAAACAATGCCTTTAGTTTCAGCAAGTTCAGCCACTTAAAAGAGACTGAGCTGAAAAGTAAAATCACTAAACAGAAAATTAGTTCTATTTAGCTCAAACCAGTACATTATTCCAACATCTGTTCTGAAAAATAGAAATCTGTTTCTAGTTCAGATTCATGTAAGCTTTTCAAAGTTTGTTTATTCTTAAATTTTGTTTATATATATGTGTTCATTGCTATATCTTGAAAAGCTTTATCAGGAATGTATGTAGAAAATAAGAACATAAGAAACCAATTTAAATCAGTAAAATTTATTACACCAAGTTTTGCCCATGTGTTTGTGCCACATGTGTAATGTTACCACTTTAGCATTATTGTATTTCTTATTATTTGTTTGTGGTCACAAATGAATCAAGTTAAAAAGATACAATGTTTTCTAAACCTTTGAAAATATCATTGGTACAAACACAATATTTAGCTAATTTGTTTAATGACTTCTGGCAAATGAAACTTTCTTATTCCATGTTGATGTTATCATCACCCTTGTATCATCATTGCAGACCAAAGTGTTTTCTTTAAAAAAAAAAATTAAAAATTTTTACATAAAATATTTCATTTGGATTGTAGGGTCATACTTCTTATTCCTCTATTCCATTATTGCTATCTCAGTCTCACATTGACTGAACATGTGTACTTTGTTTTGTTAGCGTAGGGTGTAAGATATCATTTTAGATTATATTTTTTGTGTTTCTGGGACTATTATTGAATACGAAAGGTTTGAAGTCACCAAGCTGACCTGAATTTTCAAAAATACACTTTTGGTTTTGTTGTTTTTATTGTTACTTTTTTGGTTGGACAGGAGATTTTGAGTTTCTTTTTTGTTGGTAAAATGTGTGTGTTTGGCAGACATGAAAGACGGGACTAGCTCTGTATTAACAGCTAGGTGGGAAACAAAATAAGTGTGATAGCTTATAATTATAACATTTCTAAGGTAAGCATTTTCTGCAGTAAAGTCATTCAACAAGCAAAAAGAAGAAGAAAATATACAGGCAACCATCTTTCCAAGAAAAAGCAACTGATCGATACAGAAAAGCATAACAATCATAGATTATAATTGTTTAGCTTTTCTTAATTACAAAGAGGAATTTAAAAATACTGATGTTTATCTGAATTAAAGGCAGCTACTGACAAAAAACTCAAACTAACTAAAACCAAATCAAAACAAAACCAAAACACCTGAAATTTCAGGGTTTTTGTCGAAAGTGCTTTTCATACTCGAGGGGCTCAAAGGAAATGAGGCTGTAACACATAAATCAGGTAGTTTATAACTTTCAGGAGAAGGACGCACAGTCTTGAACCTGAAGACACTGTGATTCAGTATTTTTCATAATAAGGATGTTTTCCTTACTCAAAGCTACAAGAAGAACAATGCAGTGCTTAATTTGCAGTATTTCCTCCCCTCTCCAGAAGAAGATTATAATGATTGACTCTGAGCTAAACAGTAAGGCTATATGCCTTCCAGTAAGGAAAGGAAATAAGCAAGTATGAGCTTGGGTCCACGAAGATTTGGTGATCTGTTTTACAAAGTAATTTTTCAATTGTTTTCAATAATCCATATAATATTATCTAAATGTATACTGAGTTAGGACAAACTGTGTGTTCATATGGTTTTCAGAAGTGTGCTCATTAGTAGGAGAGATAATGAATTGTACAAGGAAGGCACAGTACATACTGAAAACAGGTGGAATATGCCAGGGTTAATGTACTGCAAACTCAGAGCTTTGAGAGATTTGTCTAGATTAACTTCTTTAAATGTTTTGCTAACCTTTCAGAGGTGCAACAGTAGAGAAGCCCTATTAAATCCTTATTAAATCCTCTAAACCTTGGGGATGATTATTCTATCTGAAATTATTCTAAGAGACACATCTTTTCTGTGCTTCCTCAGATCTTATTCCACACTGATAGGTTTCTATAGTATCTCTGAAATACTCATATACCCTCCTAGACTGTATTGCAATGTGCTCAACTGACCCTAGTCATCTGCATCATACCTTGTCGGTGCAAGGTACTCTTTAAACAAACAGTACTGGGAGCCTGTGTTTAGCTACTGGTCAAGGAAGAATCAATGATGGCAGAGACAAACCATCATGATCTCCAATGTGTGTGCACCTGAGCGACTGAAGACTTAACGCAAAGGACAGTGTAAGCAAGGTACTGTCTGGAATGGCAGTGAAACATTGTTTTTGGCTCTGTTAAAGCATTTATAGGAGGGTATTCTAATATTAAAGTTTTTTCCTGAATTAGAATGAGAGTCAGTAGGCCATGCTCTTCTGGGATACTTCTATACCTTTTGCAGTAGATGTGTTTGAAGCAAGAATCAGGCACTCACAGTGAATTTCAGGACGTGTGTACTCACAGGGACAGAAACTATGGAACATAAGACATAAACCCCACACAAAGTTTAATGGTCCAGCTGACCACAGCCCTATAAACCCTTTTACTTCTGCCTGTACATATGGTCTAATATTCCCAAATGCCATTTGTATTTGGTTGTTAGAAGATCCACCCCAACTGCAATAAGTAGAAGCCTCTCTTGGAGATATATCTGCCTTTGCAAATCTGTGTTTGTATTTGTAGGACAGAATAAATGAGGCTGAACTGAAATGCTCAGCTGGAGAACTTCCTTTCCCTTTGTAGCCATCTCTTCCTTTTACAAATCCCAGGATCATTTCCAGAGATATAAGTCTGTGAAGATGAAAGTGACCAGGCACTAAGTGAGAGGCACATAGCCACTATTCAGAATCATTGCTCTGGAATCTGTCATTCAGTTACATTTAATTGCAAAGACAGAATACCACAAACTAAAAGTACTGATGTATTGGGTTTTCTGTGAGGGGGTTTTT
>NW_010171087.1:17144-33093 GCF_000695765.1 Mesitornis unicolor | reverse complement strand
CTTCCCCTCTACTCTGCCCTGGTGAGACTGTCACTGGAATACTGTGTCCAGTTCCGGGCCCCTCAGTTCAAGAAGGACAGGGAACTGCTTGAAAGAGTCCAGCGCAGGGCCACAAAGATGATTGAGGGAGTAAAGCATCTCTCTCATGAGGAGTGGCTGAGGGAGCTGGGTCTCTTTAGCTTGGAGAAGAGGAGACTGAGGGGTGACCTCATTCATGTCTATAAATTTGTAAAAGGTGAGTGTCAGGAGGAAGGAGCCAGGCTCTTCTCTCTGATGTCCAATGACAAGGGGCAATGGGTGCAAGCTGGACCACAGGAGGTTCCATGTGAACATAAGGAAGAACTTTTTCACTGTGAGGGTTACAGAGCACTGGAACAGGCTGCCCAGAGAGGTTGTGGAGTCTCCTTCTCTGCAGACATTCAAAACCAACCTGGATGAGTTCCTGTGTGACTTAGTTTAGGTGATCCTGCTCTGGCAGGGGGGTTGTACTGGATGATCTTTCGAGGTCCCTTCCAACTCCTGAGATTCTGTGATTCTGTGATAATGCCTGATGTGGGCGCTCAGAAGTATAAGGCAATTTGCAATTGCCAATGACCAGATTCACGCAGTTTGCCAAGACAGTATTTCCCATTACTGTTGCTGGAGTCCAAGTACTGTGGTAGGCACCACTGCTCTGATCCAGCTGGCATTTCTAGCATTTTGATAATGATCATTTGTTGCTCCTTCTATTACAGCCCAGTTCCCATGCCACCATATACTTGCAACGTTCTAAGCATTCATTCATAAAACTAATTGTTAAAATGATTGAATGGTTTGATTGAAACTAGCATCCTCTTAAAATTAAAAATTCCCCAGCATGTCATTCTTATGTCTAAATAAACATATATATTTATAGCATAGTTTGTTTTTCTGAAAATACAGGGAATTAATAAGTGATATCATTGTATTTTAAACAAAAGATGTTTATCAGTGGGGCAAAGATAGCATATGTATTTCAAAAGAAAGTCAAGATGGGAAAAATTCCATGGCTTTCTAATAAAACAATGCATTTCATAGCTGGTAAAATTAGTTCTATTTGCTGGATAAACTTAAAAAAAAAAAGCCAGCAAAATATGATCAGATAATTACTATGATCAGATAATTACTCTAATCCTGTGGTTCACTGATTATTCAAAATTAATATCTGTTTTCTCCTCCCAAGAGACCAAATTGAACAAAAATACGGTTAAATAGAGAGCATTATAAACTTTTCAAGAGACCACAATACTTTAGTTGATTAAGCTAGTCTGTAAGAAAAGCAGAAACAATGTTGTAGTGGGAGGGATAAGGATGAGGTATGCACTTGAGTTGTTAGAAGAACAAAGCCTTCCAAAATGACACAGCCAAAAAGCTGCAATGTGTTTATACCAGGCAGATGCATTATCTAATTTAGTGATTTACATAAAACCTTCAAGATATCATGTCTTTATAGAACTGCTTTCTCTCACATTTCAAGATACATATATATATATATATATATATGTACCTGTTATATCAACCTCTCCTACTAGCTTTTAGAGCAGGACTAGAAATTTTGGGTCGATTTGTTCAGTACTTAGGACTAGGGGCTCAATATGTGACAGGATTTCCAGCTAATACTAGCTAATCTTACTTAATTTGAGGTCCAGTCACGTGCTAGGATCTCTAAATGTCAGTCATCATTTAAGCAAAATCCCCTGCATAATAATGCCATAAATATTGCTTGCATTAGTAAAGCTGAAGGTTCCCCTTTATTCAGTAAGGAAATGGAAAGTTCAGGGCTTAAGAAAGTGAGCTTCTTCTCATCCACAATGGTGTGAGGCACAAGAAGAATAATGAATGATTTAACCATCCAATGTTTGTATTAATTCTGTATAAAAAATTGGCATGGGAAGTAAAAAATACTTAAAGTATGTTGATGTGCTTTTAATAAAGCAAAATCATTCTATAATATTAACTCTTTTATCTCAGTGTTCTACTTCCAAGGAAAGCAAACATATTTATATGAATAAACAAGAATTCTATTAAAATTATGCCAAGAATTCTAGCACATTTGTTTTCTGTAGTTTTACTGTCTATCCCGTCTAAGGGCAGTACATGAAGTATTGAACTCAGCCTGTTCATTTCCTATGCTGCTGCAGGGTGAGTTTGCCTTAGATTTCATTGTGGAACAGATCAAAGGAAGGAACCAGAATTTACAAACTTGAATAGACAGAAGAAATAAAACCAAAGCTTTTCAGGAACACTATGATGTCTCTCATCAGGTCTCATATGTGTAGATCAAGATTTCTTAAGAGTACTCTTGAGCTCTCAGCTTCTCTTTCATTGCTGATAATGCTTTTACTTGAGCCCTGTCTATATATACAGAGACTCTGGGAGACCTTGTAGGTGAAGGCTGAAGCAAAGGCGGCACTGACTACCTCAGCCTAATCTTCACCTGCTGTCATTAAATCACTCACAACACTCAGTAGTAGGCCTACATTTTCCTTTTTTTTCTTTTACTGCTAATGTAGCAGAGCAAGCTCTTCATGTTGGATCCCTTGCAAGTATAATCTCCAGCTGAGTCTGACTTTCCTGACACCATTCTTGCATGCGCAGGCAATATATTGTTACCGTGCTAATTGTAGCCTTTCCTCACTTCCACCTCCTGTGTACCACCTTTTTGCATTACAGTTGAGTCATGAGTTCCTGCTTAGCCAAGTTTTGTAAGTCTCATTTTCCTCTGTATTGGGATTTACCATTCTTGCACTAGGAAGATACTGTCCTTAAAGACCTGTCACCTGTCCTAAGCTTCTTTGTTCCCAACACGTTCCACCTACCAGTTCCCTGAAAAGCTGCAATCTGGTCTTCAGAATCCTAAGGTTTATACTGTGCTACTTGCTTTCCTCACTCCCCTTAGAATCTTTTACTTTCTTACTCCCTGGCTGCCACAGCCATAGCTCTGTCATCCCTAATCAGTTCTTCCTTTTTGTGAGTAGAGGGTGCAGGAAAGCTCCACTCCTGGCTGGCCTGTATAGCACTCGTATTAAGAAGTTACTCCAGCACCCTCCAGAAACCTCCTGAATTACATGAGTCCAAATGTGTTGTCCTCCCAGGATATGTCAGGGAGTCTCCCACAAAAGCAAGGATTTGTGATCTGGAGGCTTCTTCAAGCTATTTAAAGATTAATTTGTTCACTTATGTTGATCAGATGGTCTGTAACAAATTCTCACCACAGTGTTGCCCTTGTTGTTCCTTAATCCTGACTCATAGACTCTCATCAAGTTTGCCAGCTGTCTGAAGAGCTGAAGAGCTCTCTATGTATGAGCTGCTTCTTTGCATACTGGCAACCTTATCTCCTTTTCCATTCTGCCTGTCTTTCCTAAGAAGTTTGTATCCCTCCATCAATTCATCACAGCACTCTGGATCTATGAGCTATCCCTATCTCAATTATTGAAATCATGTTTCAGTTCTGCATTCACACACACTGTGCTTGTTCTTTTTTCTTGTTTCTCAAGTTACCTGCATTTGTGCACAGGAAATTCACAGGTGCCCTTTGCCACATGCCTCATCCTTTCCAAAGGCTCTTTTACTCCTGTTACCCTGTGCCATGCGCTTACAACACTTGCCCTCTATTTTTTCACTTACCTGAAAACTCATCATCATTCTCAGTGCACTTGGTTTCACATCCTCCTCAATAAACAAGCAAGACTGCAGGTAAAGATCCCTTTACTCCGCCATTGCCAAATGAGTCCCATCTCATGCTAGCAGTCCTCATTCCACAGAGAAGGACCTGTGATCATAAAAGCAAAGACACTACCCATGACACCAGGTAGTTGCTAACTCACAGAGTGTATCCACTCCTACCTGAAACCTGTGCTTTCAGTTGTAGGATTGAGGGGAACACTACTTTTCCTCTCATGTCCTTCATCTTTATCTCCAGACCTCTGTAGTCCTTTCTGATTTCTTCCAGGAGCTCTCTTGCCTGTGATGCATGTGGACAAAATAAAAGGAAACCTGAGAACTAGAAAACCCTTGGCAGTCTCTCTGGATCCATCCTCTCAACTCCAGTCCAGGACCTCTGGAAACAGTAAACCTCATGGAAAGCAAAGAGTGACCTAGCATGTCTGGTCAGGTGTGGGATGCTTCCATTCCTGCGAAAGGGGACCTTCAACCAGCATTGCCCATCACTCTCTATTGGTGCTAGTGCTCTATGCAAGCCCAGCTCACCTTGATGCCTCCCTTAATGGAGCTTGCTCCCTTACACAAGATATTACTATCAATTCTGTGAATTCAGATCTGAGTGTAGATAAGGAATCTTTCTTTTGATGCCAGGGATCACAAGCTTCAAGCCTCTTCCGTCTTGTGAGTCTCTACTCATCACTCATTCAAGCATAGCCTTTATCTATCCCTCCTTCCCTACATCACAGGGCTCAGGTCTTGGGTCTGCAAGATTTCTTGTGAAGCTCTTGTAAATCTCACGTTCATCTTTGATGATAGCGCACATACTGCTTAACTCGTCCTTCAGCTGCTTGCCGTGTTGACTCAAGGCCTTGACCAACACACACCTCCTGCTGTTCATGCTGCTGCTGCCACCGGAGGCGCTATTGCTCCCTGCTGCCCCAGACCACAAGAGACCTGTCTGGGTCAAGAGAGCCTACATTTTAATCCCCTTTTTTTTTTTTTGACTGTACAGAAGCTGTAAAGCTTGTCTTGTAGTTCTTTTGCCAAAAGATACTATATTTCATAGTTTCATCACAAAACATTTTTTCTCTTCTGTGTTTCACCTTGCACCTTAAAAAGCTAGACTTCACTCATGATGAGCCTTTGTCAGTGGTATCCTTTTTCTCTACAGGTATTTCATACATAAAGGTCTGCTCTTCCTGGTGAAGAACAGATGAGTAAAGATTACATGAATAATCTTGATACAGTGGAAGCTGCTTAATGGTCTTCCAGACTTGACAGGTCCTAGGATAGAGTCCAATGAGATGTAACTTGTAGTTTGTCAAAGGTGGAGCAAGAAATTAGCACATTATTTTTCACAACACATATGGCAAGAAAGCAGGAAACTCTTAGTTGATGATAAGGGAGAGCTAACATACAGTATTGCTAAGATACGTAGCAAAATGTCTCTCAAACTACAGATATACTTTCCTCATCCACGAAGCTCCAAAAAAGCCAAGGTAAATAAATAGCAATAAAAAGCCATTCACAGCTTTCTGCTATTTTTATTCATTCTAAAATGCACAAATAAAGTAGCATATAGGTAAGTGTCACTTACTATCATTTTGCCTGTCAGAAGTTTACCTCCAGACAGATACAGAGCACTACTTAAAATAGCATGCATTCTGCAGGGAAATAACACTTTAATTAGAAGGTTTAGTAACATGAGATGAATCTGCATGTATTATGTATGAGCCTGTTTTACCCTGCAAATAGTGGAATTACATAATCAAAAGATAAGATGGCAGTTTCATGTTTGACAAACCTCAGTATGTTCACTGGATTTACACCTATCCTTTCCACGTAAGTCAATCCACTTATTACCAGTTTTATTGAAATTAAAACACGCTATTTCCAGAGTGCTAGTGAAACTATTAATTAGTTTGTTATTGCTCCTTCTCAACTGTACAGGCCTCTCACATGCTGATACACAGATATATATTATCATCTGTGATAACACATTTGGAAGCATTGCCATCTTCAATTCTTTTGCCTTTTATAAAGTAACTCTTTCCACTGGTCAAGTGAGTGGTAGTGTTCAAATACTTCGAAAGCTGTGCAGCAGAAAAGGACCTGGGGTTGTTGATCAGCAGCTGGCTAAACATGAACCAAGAAGGCGAGTGGCATCCTGGCTTGCATTAAGAATACTATAGCCAGCAGGACTAGAGATGTGATTGTCCCACTGTACTCAGCACTGGTGAGGTCACACCTTGACAGCTGTGTTCAATTTTGGGCCGCACAGTATAAGTAAGATATTGAGGTGTTAGAAAGGGTTCAAAGAAGGCCTACAAAGCTGGTGCAGGGTCTTGAGAATATGTCTTATGATGAGAGTCTGAGGGACTTGGGATTGTTTAGTGTGAAGAAAAGGAGGCTGAGGGGAGACCTTATTGTTGTCTACAGCTATTTGAAAGGAGGTTTTAGAGAAGTGGGCATGGGTCTCCTTTCACTAGTTACAACCGGACAAGAGGACAAGAGGAAATGGTGTTAAGTTACGCCAGGGAAGGTTTAGGTTAGAGATTGGGGAAAAATTTCTATACTGAAGGGGTTATCAAAGAGTTATCAATGACTGGAACATGCTGCCCAGGAAAATGGTTGAATCACCATCCGTGGATGTATTTAAAAGCCATCTAGATATGGTGCTCAGAGACATGGTTTAGAAGTGGGCATGGTAGAAGTAGGTAACAGTTGGACTAGATGATCTTAATGGTCTTTTCCAACATGAGTGATTCAATTATTCTATGATCTTATGATTCTTTGATTCAAACATTTGGTTCTCCAGTATAGGGTGAAATAAACATCCTGGTCACAATACCTTGAAAGGATAAAATCTTTCAAAAAGTCTGTTTTTTCATGGTAGTTTAAGAACATACATTTGGACTCTCTTTCTCCTATATTGAACTTAAGGTTACCCTTCCACTAGAAAGCTTTCTGACAAAAACATTAATTACAGATTCTTTCTTGCTTACAAATTTATTTCTGGGAAATCTTAAACCACTGGAGTATCATAGTCTTCGCCAAGAATTAATATGCCACCAGCTGAGTAATGGCATGTCTATTATAATACAGGCACCCATATGTGTTTGAAAAGAGACTGTAAAAATTCACATAAAATGTTTCAGAGTTACCTTCCTGAGAGAAAAAGGAATCAATCACCATTCACAAAACCTTAACAATAATTCTTAATGAAAACCATTAATCCAAGCATATAATTAGTTGAAATTATGTTTAATTAATTAATGTTAAAAATGTTTAACAAGAGGAAGAATAAAGATTGTAACAGTGAAAAACTATACCAAATTCTTTCAAAATAAACTACCTTCTTAACAAACATTTAGAGTTTTCTTTTTTTATTCTATTTAAGAAAGTTCATATTTAATAGGGGGAGGGATAGCAAGAACCTACTACAATAACAGCTTCTGCTTATAAAAGAGTTTCAAGTAAAAAGAGCAACAACAACAAATACTAGAAGAAAACAGGTTGGAGGAGAGTATTACACCTCAGCAGACATTGGCACTACATCAGTTACACTATTGGGAGATTCTTGTAAAATCCTGTTCTGCACTACTTACCTACGTTAAAAACAGAGACTACTGAGTAGTGAATGGGCATTATGTGATGCTTATCTCAGTCCTTGGCTTCCAAGCATCCTCAGTAGGCAATTACCCGAAACCCATATCAACAGTCTCGATGTCTTGGTTTCATTTGAAAATAAATATATTAATTTCATATAGTAGTGAACAGTCCCAATTCTTTCCCACACAGAAAGTATCTGGAATCAATTAGGAACTGGTATTTCTATCCCATTGCGGAGCCTTATGCCACGGCACTTCCAGTCTCAATATATCTCTTACCATATCTGAATTTTTTAAAAAACATAAATAAATCTTCTGGTTAGTTAGCAATTTCATTTGTTGTGTATTTACAGTGTGGAAAGCTTGGTGATGCTGAAATATTTTTATTTGATAGAAATCTTCCATAGGAAAATTGTGGAAAATTGTAGAGAGTAAAGTAAGTATTTCTCTATCAAATGGTCAACCTTCCTAGCAGCTGGAGCTGAAAAAGTTCTTCTTGTTTTCTTTTCTGCCAATAAAGAGAAAGTGCAGCACTGATCATGTACCTTCAGGCATTGTTTTGTGCCCTTGGGAAAGCTCTTGAATTTGCTGTTCTATCTTGATGAAAGAAAATATTACAAGATTTAATGGAATAAATTTCACTTGTAAAGAAATTTTAAGGAAAGTTATAGTAATAATCCAAATTCTAACAAATTTAAATATTTCCAAGACCTGAGTTTTATTCACACTCCTACTACATCTATGTAATTCATTTGACTTCAGCAAATCATACGATTTCTGATCTAGAAAGCTAAATGGGAGAAGAAAATGAGGCCTTCTAAGCTTTTCCTCATTTTTGTTTTCTGATTTAGAGAGCTCTATACAGATTTCATTGGCTCTGAAATATTCAGTTCCTCAGAAGAAATGGATTTTATGCATAAGCTTCCTTTGTTAGCAATCTATCTTTAATATCTTCCAGTTTTGAAAATACTAAACAACATTACGCTGACCTAGCCTGGGGACGAACATACCCTACTTTGATGTCAATGACAGGAAGAGATGCCCCAGGCCTGGAGTAGGATCACAGGCCAGGATGAGAGCACCCCAAGTGCAGGACAAGGGACCTCCAGTCAGTAAGTTGGCTTCAGTGGAAGAGCAATTTAAATGTCTGTACACCAATGCACAGAGCATGGGAAATAAGAAGAATTACAGCCGTATGCTTGCCTACAGTTGTATGATGCCATTGGCATCACTGATATGTGGTGAGATGGCTCTCACAACTGGAGCATAGGAAGAGAGGGATATAAAGTCTTTAAGAAAGACAGGGAAGAAGGAGAGGGTGTTGCTCTCTACATTAAGGGCCAGCTGGAGTCCATGGAGCTTCACCTGGGGCAGGGGGAGGAGCTTACAGAGAGCTCATCAGTCAGGGCTAAAGGGAAGGCAGGGGACGGTGACATCATGGTGGGAATCTGCTACAGACCACCAGATCAGGAACACTGAGTGGATGAGCCCCTCTATAAACAGATAGTAGCAGCTTCATGTTCACAAGCCCTGGTCCTCATGGGGTTTTCAACCACCCTGACGTAGATAGAAGAACAATATAGCAGGGCACCAGGGATCAAACAATTTACTTGAATGCATAGATGATAACATCCTTCTTCAAGTGATAGAGGAATCCATGAGAAAGGGTGCCATGCTGGACTTTGTCCTCACCAACAAGGAGGGGCTTGTGAGCAACGTGAAGCTCAAGGGCAGCCTTGGTTGCAGTGATCATGAAATGTTGGAGTTCAAGATCCTTAGGACATTGAAGAGGTAGCACAGCAAGCTCACCACTCTGGAGTTCAGGAGAGCAGACTTTAGTCTCTTCAGGTATATACTAGGCAAGGTGTCATGGTGTCATGGGATAAAGCCCTGGAGGGAAGAGGAGCCCAAGAAAGCTGGTTGATATTCAAGGACCATTTCGTCCAAGTCTAGGAGCAGTACATCCCAAGGAGGAAGGCAGGCAAGAACGCAAGAAGGCCTGGGTAGATGAACAAGGAGCCCCTGGACTTACTGGAGTGCAAAAGGAAAATCTATAGGGAATGGAAGTGAGAACAGGTTAGCTGGGAGGATTACAAATAAGTTGTCCAAACAGCCAGTAATCCAGTTAGGAAAGCTAAAGTGCAGATGGAATTAAATCTAGCCTGGGATATAAAGGAGAACAAGAAGAATTTCTATAGGTACATCAGTGAAAAAAGGAAAGCTAAGGAAGATGTGGACCCTTTCCAGAAGGAAGATGGAGAACTGGTCACAGTGGACATGGAGAAGGCTGAGATGCTCACTGACTTCTTTGCCTTGGTCTTCACTAGCAAGGGCTTTAACCATGTTGCCCAAGACACAGAAGGCAAAGGTAGGGACTGGGAGAAGGAAGATCTGCCCACAGTAAGCGAAGATCAAGTTTGAGACCACCTAAAGAACCTGAAGGTGCACAAGTCCATGGGACCTGATGACATCCATCCACAGGTCCTGAGCGAACTGGAGGGTGAAGTTGCTAAGCCACTATCCATCATATTTGAAAGGGTGTGGCAGTCTGATGAAGTCCCAGCTGACGGGAAAAGGGTAAACATAACCCCAATTTTCAAAAAGGGGAAAAACGAAGACCCAGGAACCTATCAGCCAGTAAGTCTCACCTCGGTGCCTGGCAAGATCATAGAGCAGACCCCCCTGAAGGCTCTTATAAGGCATATGGAGAATGAGGATGCAGTGATTGGTGGTAACCAACATGGCTTTACCAAGGGCAAATGGTCCTTCACCAATTTGGTGACCTTTCATGATGGAGATACAGCTTTGGTGGATAAGGGAAGAGCAACTGATGTCATCTAGCTGGACTTGTGCAAAGCATTCAACACTGTCCCAGATAACATACTGGTCTCTTAATTGGAGAAATGTGGATTTGATGGACAGACCACACACTGGATAAGGAACTGGGTCGATGGTTGCACTCAGAGTTGTGGTCAATGGCTTGATGTCCAAATGGAAACCAGAGATGAGTAGTGTTTCCCAGGGACTGGAACTGTTTAACATCTTTGTCAGTGACATGGACAGTGGGATTGAGTGCACCCTCAGCAAGTTTACAGATGACATCAAGCTGTGTGGTGCATTTGACACACCAGAAGAAAGGGACGCCATCCAGAGGGACCTGGACAGGCTGGAGAGGCGGGCCCATGACAACCTCATGAAATTCAGCAAGGCCAAGTGCAACGTTCTGCACCTGGGTAGGGGCAATCCCAAGCCCAAATACAGGCTGGGTGGAGAATGGCCTGAGAGCAGCCTCAAGGAGAAGGACTTGAGGGTGTCGGTCTTTCAAAAACTCAACAGGAGCCGAAAATGTGCACTTGTAGCCCAGAAGGCCAAACGCATCCTGGGCTGCATCCTTTATCCCGCACCAGCAGGTCAAGGGGGCTGATTCTGCCTCAGTACTCTGCTCTGGTGAGACCCCAACATCGAGCTGTTGGAGCAGGTCCAGAGGAGGGCCACAAAGACCATCAGAGGGCTGGAGCACCTGCCCTATGAGGACCGGCTGGGAAAGTTGGGGCTGTTCAGCCTGCAGAAAAGAAGGCTCTGGGGGACCTTCTTGCAGTCTTCCAGTTACTGAAGGAGTCCTACAGGAAAGCAGGGAAGGGCCTTTTTACCAGGGCAGGTAGCAATAGAATGAGGAGGAATGGTTTTAAACTGGAAGAGGGTAGATTTAGACTAAGACATTAAGAAGAAATTCTTTACTGTGAGGGTGGTGAGACAGTCGAACAGGTTGCCCAGCGAAGCTGTGGATGCCCCATCCCTGGAAGTGTTCAAAGCCAGGTTGGACAGGGCTTTGGGCAACCCGGTCTAGTGGGACGTACCCTGCCCATGGCAGGGGGATTGGACTAGATGATCTTTAAGGTCCCTTCCAATCTAAACCATTCTATGATTCTATGATGATTCTATGTCCTGCTGGGTTATATAAAACCTTTTATTGGTAAAGAGAAATGCAACTGATAATAGAGTAAATGAAAGAAATCTGATGCTTAAAAATTCGCAGACATTCATACGATATAATTATGTATTTAAGAAAAAGTTTTGGTTTTTTATGCTAAGATGCAATAATTGGAGAGTTTAATTGCACTAAGTATATTATGCAGGCATTGAATCAGTTCTGAAAACATTTGTAGCATGAAATATAATATAGCTTAAAGACTGAAGTATGCTTGTAAGGCAAATACGTTAGCTTCTAAACATTCCGATATTTTTTAGCTCAACCACTAGTGCCTGAAAAAGACCATATACTACATTTGGGTTTGTGCTTTAAGCTTCATTTTTTTGTGTTTATGCCAGTTTTATTTTACATCAGTAGGAAAGATTCTAAGGTTGGCTAAAATATCTGTTCTTTTAGTGTATATGACGGATATAATATGATTACTTCACTCAAAGCTTGAATTACGAAAGGACCTTTGGCTGATATATCTTCACTTAAGAGAGTCAAGGTGCATACTGTATGCATGATCAAAAAGCAGCAAGTCTGACATTTGAAGGTCAGATCAGAGAGGGCAATTACAGAAGGGAAATAATTTTGCATTATTTTTCCATAGAAAAAAGAGTAATAAATGAAAAGAGTATATATGAACAAAACTTTAACCAAGACTCATGATAAACTGCTATAATAGAAAAAAAAACAACTCAAAACCAAAACAAAAACCCAAGCAAATGCCATTCCTGTATCTCCTTATATTTAAAATAAATCTCATGTAATGTTCACAGAGGAGGTGAATTATATATATTAATAGAATGTAAAGCACTGAGGAATGTGAAAATCTCCATAAGCCACATTTCTGTCCTTAGATTGTAATTTGGGATTTTTTTATGCCTGAATACAATAAAGCATGTAGACTTTGCTGTTGTATCTGGCAAAAATAACATAAGCAAGCAATCTGATAAAAGGAGTTTTTAAAGGAATCTCAGAAAGGGAACTCATAAAATATGTAGCTTTACCCTGGGAATACTCTGTGTGAATTACTTACTGGTGCAATGAACTGGATAATTGATAAGTCAAGAGAGGGCACTGCAATTAATTTACTCTTTTTTCCTGATTTCGTGATGACAAATGGCAGACTGGAAAGGGAGCATACTGAGGACTCAATAAGAGAATAGTTGCTGATGTGAAAACCATAGAAAAAAGGAGTCTGAACTTGTCGTAGCAGAAGCATGGCTATTGAAAACAGAAGGTAAGCAGCTCTGTGACAGATTGCCCTATAGTCACCACACTTAAGTACATGAACCACCTCACCCAGATTTACATTCCTGCACTAAGCCATACTGATACAGAGAACTGTATCAGAATCTACACAGGTGGACAACAAACCAAGATGGTTTCAATACACGAAAACTGACAAGTAATTGTAAATAACGAGATGCATCCTGAAATTTCAAGGAGGACAATGTCAGGCAGAAAAAAGTTACAGTCATATCAAGCTACAGAGGAGATCAGTATGCTGCAAACAGGACTGGTAAAAATATTTATACTGAAATGTTGATAAAAACATATTTTTTAGAAATTTATTTTTGAGTTGATTTAAAAAATGGAACATTAGGGAAAAATCCTAAATTTAGTTCTGGGAGGAAGGGAGATAGGAATTGAGGGCTTTGTTGTAACATTTAATACTCTTCTTTTCCCTCTTCATTTTGTTGTTGAGTTCTAGTTTCAGTCCCTGATGGGGCGGTTCTAACTGTATTATCAAGAGCCTTCTAAAGTCTGATCTCCAGAACTTTGTGTCAGAAGTTACCTTACAAAAAGACTGCATGTTGATATTAAACCACATTAAGGTGCACATGGGAGGAGGATACATCCTCCTCTACACGGACTTAATCTCACTATCTTCTTCTGAATGACACTTCATCAAAGATTTGAATTGCGATATGCAATTTATTTCTTTAAATAATGCATTTGACTCTCCACTGGTAATTTTTGCTGCTTCTCTGTTCTCCTTCACATAGCAATATAGGAAAAAAAGAAGAAGTTTACCTGTTAAGGAACCACAGAGACTTATATAAACAACTGCTTATGAAGCATCAAACAGTGAAACAAGTTTCTTTCTTCCTTACCTATGTTTTCTATGGTCTGTGTTTGAGGATGTATATAAGTTTTCTTAAGTGAGTAAGCAAGACTGCACCTTTCTTAAACACTCAAGGAGCCTTTTGCATAGTTTATAACAGAAATATAGTCAGTAAGTACTTTCTTTTCTGATAAATGTGACAGTTAATGAAAACAAGCTTTTAAGTACTTTCTTACAGTATTCTATGTTTCTTAGTGAAAGTCAACCAGGCTTTCAAAGGGTGAAATAACATTTCTTTTAAAAATGAAATTTAAGATATTTTGTTGAATAGTAAGAATAACTTTTAAAAAATTATTTAACTGAAGCTAACTTCTTATGCATGCTTCTTGCATGGTGTGTTAAAATGCAATTTCTACCAAGAGAAATAACAAAAACCACTGAAGATATTGGGTATGCTTGATAGTTTTAAAATGTTTCTACTCAGATTTAAGTTTTAAAAGCATTACTGTAGCTTGCAAGTATTCTGCTAAGACATATCTCAGAGTCCCAAATGTTCCTATCAAGAAGTTGTTCAATCCAAAGGACAATTATGAAACTGGATATGACACTATTCAAATCAACTAAGCAGAAACTTCCCACTAGTAGACATACTAGGAAAAGCAGAAAGTTCTTTTAAGAATAGAAATCTGCAGATATAAAGCAGAGATTGAAGTGCTGAAAATCTAGACACCAAAAAATACATTGTGAATGTTATTGCCAGAATAATTGAATTGATCTATGTTCTTAGATCAGCTGACACATCAGGCCCCTAAATCATCATTCTGACTTTCCTATTACTACTTTATTCTCTCTTCCCCACTTCTAGTATCACTCCTGCTCCTGTCTCTAGGAGATAAACACAGATAATATAATACAGGCTTTGGATTTTTGCTAGTCTTGGCAAGGTTTGGTAGGCAATTCCATGGAGCTTGTTAGTAACCTTCTCTGACCAGATGTTAGATTTGGTTCTTCAAGAGGTCATGTGATACTTGTGTGGCTTTTTGCTGAGACTGTATTTGCAGAGCAGGTGATTCCAAAGTAGTCAATAGCCAGAAGAGAGAGACACCCCAATTCCCTGTGGTCTCAAATCATACTATTAAACTAATTTCTGGTGGGATAGTTTTTGTAACTCTTCATGCAAAAGTGGATTATAACCCATAAATATCACATTAGCATTTTAACCTGAAGATGAGGAAGATTCTTATAAGCTATTGCACCCCGATCATAATTAAGTTCAGCTTAAGTCTTTTTGTCCAGGACAGTTCCAATCAGTATGCAACTTTTGGATGAAATGCTATAAACCTACCTGCTCAATACCAGTACTAAAATTGTGAGCACCATCAAAGCTGTCACACAGCAACCTAAATGCTGTCATTGAGTGCTATAATTAACTGGCTGTGGGAAGTGCACAGGTGAAAACAAAAAGCTACAATGATTCACAGTGGTGACTCAAAACATAATATAAAACCTATAGTCATTTATGTGCCACAGAATATAATTTTTAAAATGTTCAACTCCCATTAATGTTAATATGCAACTAGAAACTCGGCTTTCAGCTTTTGATAGACCTGACCATGTTGTCTTCAGATCAAGGCCCAAAGTTTGTCTTTTTCCCCCTCACATGTCCTAAGGAAAAGGGCCACATGCTCCAAATCCAATTACAGAATCATCTGATGGGACAAAATTATCTTAAATAAATCTATAAACATTTTCTTTCAGCATTCATCAAATACACCAAGAAGGGGTGTAGAGAGTTAATGAAGTTACCTCAGATGTCTGTGTTCATGAGAGCAGATATGCTGCTTGTACCTGGAAAACGTAAATGTTTTATTTCAGGAGGTAGGATTTTTTTTTTCTTCTTTAAGAGTTTCCTAACACCTCAGTCCATGAAAAATCCTGGCAAACAGTAATCTATAGAGACTGGACACTGTATCTGTGCATTAGGCATACCAACTGGCAGATCTGTTCAGCTATAAAGAAGCTTTAAAGGAACAAACAGTAGGAGACACATCAGCTTTATATTCTTGAGCATTCCCAAAGACATTTTCAATCCAGTGAGATGCAAACTTGATGATCCTTCATCAGAAACTATGTAGTTTTCTTTGAGGCAACCAAAAGCTGATAAGTTCAAGTCCACAGTTAGCTCTATAAATATATGTTGAAAGCACCAGGCTAGATGTGAAAGCACAGTATCCACCACTGCTGATTTCCTGAAACAGGTGTCAGAATAGAGAATACTTTCACCAGTTTCCCAGACTAATTCTAGCTTACATTTCTGTATTATCTCACATTCTCACCACTTTTTTTTCCCCTGGGTGATATCTTACTCAGCAAACAGGCCTTAGAGATAAGTAAAGGTGAAAGACTTCAACTCCTGGGAGATGGCACTAAAACATTTGCTTTCCTACCTGTGAATCCATATGAAAATATTGCACATCTCCATTCCCTTTTGTCACTATAAATCAAGTCAAAACGAGGGAAAATGAGCCAGACAGATAGCTGCAATAAGAAAGACTTAGGAAAGGAGAAGGTTACTTAGCATCATTTCAGAAAGCTAAGTGTCTTCAATGTAAG